>NC_056522.1:105565534-105606621 GCF_019175285.1 Sceloporus undulatus | reverse complement strand
GACAGCCAGGGAGAATCCCTTCAGAGAGCCCAGAGATCAATGGGAGAGGCTTCTGGCAAAGCGAAGCTCTTTGCAGAGGAACTATGGGATAGGTTTTGGAGGGCAGCATCCTGTCTCCCAAGACAGCCAGGGAGAATCCCTTCAGAGAGCCCAGAGATCAATGGGAGAGGCTTCTGGCAAAGCGAAGCTCTTTCCAGAGGAACTATGGGATAGGTTTTGGAGGGCAGCATCCTGTCTCCCAAGACAGCCAGGGAGAATCCCTTCAGAGAGCACAGAGATCAATGGGAGAGACTTCTGGCAAAGCGAATTAGAGGAACCCAAGCTCTTTCCAGAGGAACTATGGGAGAATCCCTTCAGAGAGCACAGAGATCAATGAAGGAGGCTGCTGGAAAAGCAGGGAGGGAGCACTCTTCCCAAAGATTCTCTTTCCAGGGTTGGAGGAGAAGGCAGATTCCATTTGGGGAGAAAGGCTCTATCCCCCCCCCCTATTGATCAGAGCCCTTCCCTGCCTGGGCGAGATCAGATGCCTCCTCGCGAGGAGCCTTCCCTTCCTGCCTCTCCTCTGTTAGAAATGGGCTCTCCCCACACAGAGGGGAGGTTGCAATCCACCGGGGGAAGCCTTGAGCACCGGGACTTCAGGTGTTTAAAGCACTGAAGAGATTAAGCGCCTGTAAACCATTAAATAAAAAATAAAAATAATCCTTATCTCTTATTGAAAGACCACAGCGGACAAAGGGGTGAGGGAAGCAAAAATGGCGACAGCCAGACGGATGGGGACAGAAAGGGCAACTCCCCCAAGGACAGCCCCATCGCACTCCGCTCCTTCCATTCATCTAACGCGATTTCAAAGGCTGTCGTTCCTATTTAAATGCTCCGGTTCCTAACTCGAATCAATGGAAAAATGTAGGTCGGACCCTAGTGTTTTTTTAACACGCGTTAAATGAGGAAAACTCGATTCAAAATTTTATCCCGCTCTACAATTCGATTTGTAGTGGGGACGATTGCGGGTTGCTCTAGAACCGTTCTAGGTTTAAATCGGATCCTAATAGGAACGCCACTCCTTGGATTCGATTCAGAACGCGGGGTTTCACCTAGTGGGAACATCCCCTTCGACCAAGTTTACTGGGTGGGCTTATTCCCATTGAACAAACATATGTAGAATTTCACTGGATGCCTGCAGTCTGTTGTATCTAGGGAAAATACAAGGAAGAAAAAAGGTGCAAGGTGTAGAAATACAATAATAATAAAGATTATGACTACTGTTCATTCTGTTCTTTATAGGGTCTCTCTGTTCTTAGGCTCAGGATGCTGGTATAAATGCATCTGCTAAATCCAGCTCTTTTGCAACTATATTTAGGTTTCAATAATTTCATGAAAATATTCACTCAGATATTGCAAAAACTGGCCTTATCACTATGAAATAAAAGTGTCTTTCTGAAGTGACATACCTGTGGTATTAGCTGCAAATTCAATATCCTTGCAACCGACATGGATACTTCAGAGTACGTGGCACCTATTACAGCTTTTACTCTAGGTGTATAATCAGAATAATTGCACTGGAATTCCACTAACTCTTTGGAAGCATTAAACTTGGACAGGAATCGCAAAGCTGCAGCCATGGCTCTGGTGACCTCGGCACATGTGTCGTAGATCTCGTAGCCCAGTTTAATTCCAGGTAAAAGTGTTGAGTTGTTGACTATTTCAATAGCATGGATCATTGCAAGACTCTGAAGAAACACTTGAACTTCAAAGCTGTGAAGAAACACACAAGTCAACCACAGTTACTTCACTGGAAGCCAGTGAACACAGAAGATGGAGTCAGCATGTACATTGCTTGTGCTCTGAGAGTGTGCTTGTGGTGTACCTGATGTTACTACGACAAGATTAGTGGTAGCTGGTGGCTGTATGTTACTGGGAGGGGTGAATCCTCTCTGGGTTCTAGTCTTAACCTGAAAGGACCTATCCAGGGGATGAGAGTTTGAATCCCCACTCAGTCATGGAAACTCACTGGGTGACCTTTGGCAGGTCACATTCTTTCAGCCTCAGAAGAATGAAATGCAATGGGACACCCACCCACCCCTGGACAAATTTTGCCATGAAAAACCTGTGATATAGGGCCTCCATGAGTTGGAAATGGCCTGAATGCACAGAACAGCTACATATAAATGTAGATATAGACAGGCAAACATAGGCATAAAACTTGCCCCACTTCTCCAAGTTGTAAGATGTTGCAAAGATGGAATACTTGTCTTGGGGTTCCTTTTGGCAGGGAGGTCCTTGCAGGCTTGGGGCATTTTATAATATTTGAGTTTATTTACAGATATACAGAATATGCTGTGCTTCTCTTACACTCAAACATTCCAACAGACACACATATTGATTATCTAACACCAGATTTGAAATAAAGGTGGACAGTTCCCTAGCTTACAGGGCTCAAAAATGTAGCTTTCTGTTTCTCTTTCAGACTGCTTCAGCTGGTTTCTCAAAACTGTCACCTTCTAGGAGATGTTGCACTTTAAATTCCTTTAGCTGTGACCAGCATATGCAATGATAAGGGATGCTGGGATTGCTGTCAAACAATATTTGGTCACAGTTATGTGACCCTGTTTTAGATGAATGAGGGGAACAAATGAGTCATCTTTTCTAATTGTTTTTTCAACTTGTGTTCCATTTACCTGTAATTTCCCTAAAATAAAATGTTAGCTGGCAACTTAGCCACTAGTTTAAAGAATATTTGCAGCTACTCTGGTCCCATTAAGTTTATCCTGTTATAAACCCACTGTATCACCCCCTTGTCAGGAAAATAATGTCCAGCACTAATGGAAATGCTTGGAAGTTTCAAGTAGATTTTCTTATGAAAGTCATATAGGAACAGGTTAATAAAGACATTAAAACTAGAGCTCTGCAACCAACCCAAAACCAGCTGAATCTTAAATAACAAATCAAATTGGACTGATTCAGACAGATTCTTTACCAGCTCAAGATGAAATCAGATTGGACAAATTTGATTTCATAGTGGAGTGGCACAGTCCAAAGTGCTTCAAACTCACCTACATAGAAAAAAATAATCAGTAAAGCAAATACAGGCAGAGCTTTGTCCACTGATATCATGCAATAATCTTTCCAAGAGACTCCCATCCCAGTGCTTATTGGGAGAGATTACAGTGTGCCCTCAGTATCCACTGGGGTTTGGTTCCAGGATGCCCTCTCCCGTGGATGCCAAAATTTGTGGGTGCTTAAATCCTGTTACACACAATAATGTTGCAAAATGGCATCCCTTATATAAAATGGCAAAATCAAGGTTTGCTTTTTGGATTTTATTTTTTGGTGAATATTTTCAAACCGTAGTTAGTTCAATACATGGATGCAGAATCTGTGGACACAGGATTGACTATACATGAATTCATTCAAATTATATTGTCAGTTATATCCTTTGGCATCTTTCTGTTTAATAGCTAGATTTAGCTTTTAGCAACAGACTGAAAGAGCTGAGGTGAGAGATGGGCACTTATTGATTGTTATATGAGTTGGTCACTGAGTCTCTTTGGCCTAAACCCAGTTATTAGTCTCACTTAGATTAAACCAATAGATTTAATTTCTGAATGTTATGTGACCACTTATATGGGTCTCCTCTAGTTTTGACTAGCAACTGGATATAGGCCTTTCTATTTTAAAATTTTCTTTTGTCTGGTTGAATAGTCAATCTTCTATATGTTTTTCCTATTTGTTAATTTGTTTGTTCGTGGGTTTATGTGTGTTCATTATATAAAACAAATGTTCCCCCTTGTTCCTAGTTGTTGTTATTAGGTATTAGATAGAAGGAAGGCAGTCCAAGTCAGAAAAGGCAGAGCATTGTCTGGGACCACTATGAGGTAGTAGCAGATCCCACAGGGAATGAGCAGGAATAAATTGCCAGGGCACAAAGTGTGTGGGGATATCCATGGAATAAAAACAAAGAGAGCTCTCATGTTGTCCTCCCTCTAGCCAGGAGACTGAAGCAGACAACTGCCCCACATGGGTTGGGGAACTATGGCACCAGGAGAGGGAATTTGCCACCAATGCTATTTAAATCAGCTTAAGGGGATTTTTTTATTAGGCTCTCAGAAGTTGGATTGCTGGTGAAGCATCCTCTCATTATCCTCTAATTCCTCATGTTCATTACAGAACATAGCACTACTGACAGAGTAAAGCAAAAAATCCCTCTCCTCAAGTAAAATTTCATTTCAAGATCATATCAGATCTTATTTAAAATTTAATAGCTGGTTGATGTTCTAGAAAGACAGTGCCAAGGAAAAAATCTCCATGAATTGGCCAGGACTGAAGTCAACAAGTTTTACAAATTTCCCTTGAGGTTTGTGTATGGGGGTGATGAGGGTGGTTAAACCAGAATATTTTGCAGGTTCCTAGCATAAAGCCTCCTATAGTTACCTCCTGCAGTTAAAATTTCTGAATGCATCTGTGGGCATCTGGATTCTTAAATCTCATTTGGATTCAGGAACAGGATTGAAACAATTTGTATCAATACAGATCAGATCAGGCTCAGATGCAATGGTACTTTGAACTGAGTCAAGAGCACAGCATTATCTTTCTAAAACATAAATGGTTAGCTAAATTGAAACAAAATATTATATTTTTTGCAAAAATGAAATTAAAAATGTCCCTCGTTTTGCATCTTTCATGTATCATATGAAAGGCAAGGTTACATTGGCATCAGAAAGACTATCTCCAGGTTTTCTTTCTGAGATGTTTACTGGGGGGAGGGAGAGGGGGGTATTTAGATTTTTCCCCCTCCAGTCCTCCTAGTCATCATAAATTATCTTTACAATGTCTCTTAAAGGATTCAGAAGTAAGAAGCAGTCCACTATTGTGCAGTGAGGCTTTTTTGTGTGTGGTCACCCAGGCTCATTCATGCATTCATGTAATTTACTGGTGTGTGTGTGTGTCCATCTGTGTGTCTGAACAGATGCTGACATTTTCCACCTGACACACTGTTGTGTTTCCCCACCACTCTTAAATTTTTCTTTCTCCAAGATCCTGGGGTCCTTTTACACTACATAACCATAGCACCATGTTTCCATTTTAACTGCCATGACAACACCCCACAAAGTCCTGGGATTGGATTAGATTGTAAGCCTGAGGGCAGGGAACCGTCTAACTAAAATATTGTATGTACAGTGCTGTGTAAATTTACAGCACTTTATAAATAAGAGTTAATAATAATAATATTAATAATAATAATAATTGGCAATTTAGGGAGAGGCACTTAGATTTGTTGGCCAGAGAGCTCTAAGCTCACTAAACTACAAATCTTAGGAGTCCATAAGATTCAGCCATGGCAGGTAAAATAGAATCATAGTGCTATAATTGTGTAGTCTGAAAAGGCCTCATCAAGGTGAAAAATAATAATTTACAATAAGTTTATGGTGGGTAGTCCCCCATCTGAAGACACTAGGAAAAAGAGGTACCAGCAGAGTTTCCCCTCGTGTGCTGTCATCTATGATGGCATGGATGGCACAATTCAGGAAGGTGGAAGAGCAGGATTGGGCAACAGGGCAAACCAGGAGACACTGGTGACTCCTATGTCCATGGGGCAGTACATCCATTCTGAGTTTGAATATGATCTGCTGATAGATCCAGCACTTTGGATAATTCCTTCACATTTTGACTAAAACCTGGAGTAAGTTCATCAATGTGCTGACAGCTATCTCACTACACAACCCCTTCCTATGGAATGATGGAGTTTGTAGTTTGGTGAGACACTAGAAATCTCTAGCTGAGAATTCTAAATACCCCTCTCTGAGCTGTAAATCCTAGGATTCCCTAACAGAATGCAGTTAAAGTGGAATCATAGTACTGTAATTGTGTAGTGTGAAAAGTTCCAGAGCCACTATCCTCTAGTGAGTTCCTTCATCAATATTTAGAAAGCAACTTTCCAGGATTTCAGAGAGTGTTGTTTTTTTCTGTGTTCGGTTTAGAGATATTGAACTTTGAATCTGTGACCTTCTACATGCAAAGCATGAACCACTGAGCTGCATCACCAGGAGTACTCTGTATCCATCCAACATTATATCTCAAAACTGCCTTAAATGTCCCCTTTCCATCAAGGACTTCTGGGGATCATATGCCATCCGCCATATAGGGCATCATTAGAACTAGGACTACATGCTTTCATTGGTTTAACTTGCAGATCATTCATTTAAAAGCTGTTTAATTAAACTGGAGACAGCAAGTTTAATCCCTGAGGAATGTTTTTAATCAATGCTTATGGATATGAAGAGTGCACTTGCTTATTTTCATTCTGATAAAGACCTTTCCATCTCAGGATAAGAGACGGTGTTGTAAGAAGTCATAATGTTGCTTCCTTAGTAAATTTTCAAATTAGGTATTGATGTTAAGGTTTTGGATATTCAAGTTTATTTAAATCTGAGTAATTTACTAAAAGGAAGATGACACCAAAAGGTCTCTAATTGGTAGAAGCTGTCATTATATGTATGTTGGGGCTATGACATTAATACTTTTCCAGATTAAAATGCCACAGTCATCTTAATACCAGCTGTGCTACAATTCTGAGATTACGTCCCTTTGATATAATCAGATTAATGTCACTGAGGCTGCATAGAGAGCCTGAGGGAAACAGTTTAAGTGTTTTTTGGATTGCATGTTTAAAATGCTGACATATACAGAATAAATAGCAGGGACCTGTAATATACAGTCTTCTTTTCCTATGACATATGATAGAAAATGCTTTTCTCTGAAATAACATAACTAATTTATGGATATATCTTCTGGAAATAATGTCATTCTGTATCAAAAATGTACTTTGTTATTCTACGTTATTTACAAAGGCTATAAACCTACCAGTATGTGCCTTTAGTTTAGGAGCAAATCTAGTTGATGTCATGGGATTTACTTCTAAATAAATATGTGTAGGATCATGCTTTTAGCACACCCAAAGTAAAAACAACAAGAACATCAAAAAAACAAACAAACAAACCTTGAACATTATAGCACAACTCAGTGGTTATCTATATAATTTTCAAAACAGATTTTAGTTATGTCATATGTTTTGATTAGTATTCTTTGAAAATAACCAAGATGCAGTGGTAATTATATACCATGAAATAGGTCACTTGGAGTACAATCCTATGCCTGTCTAGTCAGAAGTAAGTAATATTGAAGTTCATGGGATTAACTCTAGTCACAGTTTTTCTGTACAATAATGTCTGCCAAAAAGCATTTTCCCTGAGTTCAAAAGAAAACTGAGCATTGGACTGTGGTCTTAAAATATATTTTTTAAAGACACAACCAGGATGATATTATTCTCCAGCACATGAATAGTAGAATAATACAAGATATACAGTATATGAGCATCTGAGACATGGGCAGCTCGACACAATCACACATGCCAAATTTCTGCAGAAGATTCTCTTGCCTCCTCCCACACATAAACACACTACATTTGGCTGATACATAAAGTTAACCTTTCCAGAAACAGTAATACAAAAATTCAATAGACTGAGAGATTCCCTCACACCCACTTTTGTTTTGAGTAACCCTATTCATTTTCATGTCAGCTTGTTCTTCTGTTCCTATTTCTGCTGTTGGTTAGTTACTTACCCGGCACAATTGGCAATCACAGGCTGGAGGGGCTTTTCTTCTGAATGTAACATTTTGCCATGAACTGCAAATAAGCCTCCAATGACAATGTCTCCGGGAGAGCTGGCACCCACAAAGTCATCAGAACTCTGGCAAGAATGTCCAATATCAAAGCACACTAGGAAAACTGGCATCAACAAACCAAATATTGCCATGTTTCTGTTTCATTTGCTCTTTAGCTGCCTTCAGTCAATTAAACAAGCAGCACAGCCAACACTGTGCCTATTTCACCTGTAAACAACACTAGAGACAAGGGCTGTTCTGGAAGACAGACACACCTTAACTAAATGCTTGTTACCGGCTCTGACAGGTCATACTGTTTAACGGATCCCACTGGTGGACATTGTGTGTGTGCGTACGTGTGCATGTGTGTGTGTCTTTCTGTGTGTGTGTGTGTGTGTGTGAGAGAGAGAGAGAGAGAGAATATGCTGGTGAGGAAGCAAGAGAAAAGAAATGTTATGGCTAAACCTGTCTAATAAAAGAAGGGTACACATTTCAGATCACTCTGAGGATCATCATTTTTAATAGTTGATGTGAGCTGCACTAATACTTTCAATTTCTACTACCATTCTAAACCTGTCAGGGTGCTTTCCTCTTTTTTCTCTGCACTCCCTGTGATAGTATTCTTGGAAACCTGCTGTCATTTCTTCTTCCTTTCTCTCCATGCCATAATGTGTGCCCCACTCTAGCTCTCTTATACAAGTAACTGCTGTTTCCGTATCTCTCTTGCTCCGCACACAGGTTTCTTTCTCCCCTCATCTCTTGGGTCCTCCCCTTTGTTCTTTTGCACCCTAGTGCACTCTCTGTTCCTGCATCCCAGGTATGCCTCCCTTTCTATCCTCATAGCTGTTATCTCCCCTTTCCCTCTTACTCCATCAGTTTCACAGCACCCTCACATTACCCACTTTTCTTTTGCTACTCTGTAATGCTCTTCTCCACACAATTATGTTGCCCTTTTTTGCTCCCCTGCATCTCATTTTCCCACTATCCCTTTCTTCCATTCATCTCTAATATCATTTTCTGCCCATTTCTCCCTTATCCCTCTACTCTTTTTCACTGAATTTTTGCACAAGATATTCTGTCTGGATTTGTGCTAGTGACTTATACTAGCATTAATGTGAGGTGGGTGGGTAATACTAGGAAAAATACATTTTCAGACATTGTGCAAAGAGGTATCCAGTTCCTCAATACACTGTACAAAGTTGTATTCACTATTTTCCAATTGTACAATTGCTGCCAGATGACAATGGGTGTACCTCTGACCTAGACAGTCAATGATTGACCAGGAGGTGTTCAAGAGGTGCTCAGAGAGAACTCTCTCACACATTGCCTGACCAGCAGTCATCTCCTTCCCAGACCTTCTGTGCAAACACACTGGCAGAACTTTATGCCCCACCATTATTGAACAGAATCTCAACTCCTCTGTCCCAGAAGCTCATAAGAGGGATTATTTCAGATAATATTTTCAGACCAATCTAGCCTACCTATGGAACAAAGCATATGTTCTTTGTCCCACAACAACTTTGGAAGTCTTTAAACATAAATTGTGGCCATCTTTCAGGAGTGATTGAGTTTTATATTGGCAGGCGGGTTATATTGGCATGGTAGGGCATTGGACTAGATGACCCTTGCAGTTCCTTCCACCTCTAAGATTCTTTGATTCTAAATCTCCATCCCTGTTTGTCAGAGCTTGGAAACAATTTACAAAACATGTTACTTGCAATAAATTTCCTTTTTCTTCAGTAATGAAGCTCAAACCTGAAATACCTGTAGAAGACAACTAAATTGAGGTTGTAGTACTTTGGCCACATCAAGAGAAGGTATGACTCATTAGAAAAGAAAATGATGCTGAGAAAGGTTGAGGGTAGAAGAAAGAGAGAACGACTGCACAGCAGATGGCTGGACTCAATTAAGGAGGTCATGGACATGAATCTACAGGATTTGAGCAGAGTAGTGGAAGACAGGGAGGCTTGGAGATGTCTCATCTATAGGATTGCCATGATAGCCTTGGGCTATAAAATCCGGGGTCAACTTGAGGACTGTTAACAAGAAGTATAATACATTTCAATTGTAACTTATCTAGAGATACAACCACTACTTTTCGGATGCAACTGAAACTCTTTGTTGCTTCTAATGTTACAGGTCAATGGCCTCTATAAATGTTGGAGGAGGAAGATCAAATGGTTCAAGTGCTGGCTCATTCTTTGCCTTGTGCTGCTATCTTGTGCTGTCGTGTGATTATTCAGGTTTGAGGAGGTTTTAGCTACTTTTGAAAATCAGGAAAGTAAAGAGGAACTTCTGAAAAATCTATTGGTTTTATCTCTATTGTATTTGTTTGAATCTACATGCTGCCTTTAGTTCTAGTTTTTGGGAAAATGTGTAAAAGCCGCAATGCCAGAGCATCATGAAGCTGCTCCCATATAAATGGCTGCGTGGACTGCAGGTGGCTTGGGAGCATGTGACATGTACTTCCAAGCTGCCCAGAAGGTGGCTTAACTTGCCAGTCTGTTCTAGCTCTATGTTAGTTAATTGCACCACTAGTGCATTTAACAAATGTAGATGCCAAATTGTGTTGCTTATTTTCAGGTTTTCAAAATAGGCTTAGGTTTTCCAAGTGAGGGACTAAATGAGTGTTTGTGTCTCATGAAGTCCACACCCTGCATTTGGCCAATCCCTACTTCAGAAGCACTAGATCATGGGGCAAACTGTGGCCTTCCAAATGTTGTTGGACATTCAGAACAATCAGTGTAAGAACCCAAGGCCAAATATTGAAAAAAATGTAATGAACAGTCACATAAATAGAAATGACCACGGCCCTGTTGGAGAAGTGATTAAATGTCGTACTGCAGCCACAATGTTATGAGTTCGATTCCAGGGCTTCAAGTTTGACTCAGCCTTCCATCCTTTCATAGGTCAGAAAATGGTATAGAAAGGTAAATGCTATTGCTATTGTTATACAACCATGGACCTACATCTGTACTACAGAAATAATGCTGCTTGACACTGATTTAACTGTCATGGCTCCATGCTATGTAACCCTGGGATTTGTAGTTTTTTTGTGGCATCAGAACTCTCTGTCAGAGAAGGGTAAATATCTCACAATGGCTTAAAATGTTGCAAACAAACAAAGAGTATCAAGTAGATGAAAGAAGTAGATGAGACTGGGTATATAGACTATATGGTGAACTGACTGAGGCTGGTATAACATTGCCATGTGTATTTTAGCTGTGTGTATTTGTGTGTAGACATGTGCAAGAGGGGGGAAAGCTGGCATTGGGATGTGAAGTGTGTACGTGTGGGTATGTTTGATCTAAGTATCAATCAAATGTGGTGCAAATGAACACAAGGACAATGCACCTCTGTCCTAGCAGCTTTCTCCACCTAGAGTGACTGCTACAGTTTTAAATGAATTTCAGGGAAAACTAGATAAATCTCCATTTCCTGTCTTCACTTTTTAAAAGACTAAAGACAATCTATACATCTATGTCTGTATGTATAGGTAGATAGATTGCTTAAGCATAACTAGTGAGGGTTGATGCTAATCACTGGGGCAGTGAAACCACTTCAGTTTTAATCCAGACTTAAAAAGAAACCATCCACAGTTTTGAATTCTATCTTCAAAATACACTCAGCACTTTGGATAGCTCCTTAAAATTATGCAAAACCTGAAGTGGATTCACTGCCTCACTGAGCTGGACCAATTGTCATTGATTATGACTGCTCCTACAAGTCCCTTGATATTTTATTAGTGCAAAGTAATTGCTGAGCTTACTCATTCTTCTGCAAATAAAATGGTGACCTGTTAGTGACATAAGCATGTTTTATGAGTGTGTATGTCCTTATCTTGAATGGGGCACAAGATGATATTCTCTAGCTTCTTGCTCTTATCCAAAGTCACACACACACACACACACACACACACACTGCCAAGCTGTAGCCAAGCCATTTGTTGCAGGGTAAGGTGGGAAATGACAGGGTAGTGGGGATGGTTCTCATCCCCTTGCAGATTCTGCATCTGAGAGAGGCAGAAAAACAACAGTGTCATCCCCCCCCTCTCTCTCTCTCACACACACACACATATACAGCGAGATACAGAGAAAAAGACAGAGAAACTGAAGAGGGATGAAATGCAGTCCCAGTTACACAGTCACCTCCTTTATTCCTTCTCTTGCAGCTATTTATGGTCAGAGAAGCAGCTCCATGAGACTTGGTTGCTGCCTGGAGTGGGGGCACAGAACTGTGGAACTGCACATATGGAGCACTTATGTTCCATGCCTGCCCTTTAGGACCATGGCCCGCATTGTTTTTTGTATGAATTTCTGCAGTTGTTCCCAATTTTTGACACAGGGATAGGTGCTGTTCCTGTGCCTTGAAGGCATACAACATCAACAACAAATCCTTTTTCCAGTTCTTGTAAATCAATTGCTACACAATTCCCATAACAATGTCTACACTTTTAAAAAATTGTTACATAATTGGAGCTTTTTGTTTTGTTTTGTTTTTGATCTGAGTTACCAATGGCAGTTGAAAATCTTGCATTGGCTTGTAGCAGCAAGTTTGGTCCTTTTACAGTGTGTTTTAAGGTTCAGATAAGGAAACCCATTGATTGGCACACTGGAAATTAAAGTTGACAGAACAAACATTCAGGACAATCTGTGCATAATTTGTCATTATTTATAGAAACACAGTGATCTGATGTGGTGAATAATCTTATGTGCTTTGAATTTTTCAATAAACGTTAAGACATTTTAACAAACAATTAGGTTAAAGGTATGTGAGAGAGTGTGTGATTGTATCTTCTCTATCTACTTCCATTTTTATTTCTGCTTGGTTTCCCAAACCATCAGTGCCTAGAAATATTCTACAGTCTGGGAGCAGAGCTGGGGCAAGATGGACAATAGCTGGGAATCACTGACATGGGACCACTAAAGATATTGTCATTTTTTCATTGAAGCTGGCCAGGGCTGGACCTACTATTAGTCAGAGAGTAGTGGCTGGATCAAAAAATGCTGGGGTGGGGGATAGAATAAGCAGTGGTCATAGCCATCTTATTCCTTTTGAACTCTCCAGCTGATCTCTTCTGCCAGAGGTTAACACTCTCTATACCACAAACCTTTCCTAGCCCTTCCCACAAATAGTCTGTTAGCTCAGGCCATGTGTGGTGGAGGACATTATCCTATTGACAGTATTGAAGGTTCAGCTGTCAGTCAACAACATGTTGCAGTGTATCCTTAGCTGTAACCGGAAAGTTACTATTTTGTTCTCAGTCCAGCCTCTTAGAGGAAGATTGTAGCAATATTTGAAGCTCATGAGTGATTTACAGTGAAACCTTTTCCACTGTACTATACAGTTCTTAAATACTTCATGGTTATATATTAAAGTTGGGAATTTTTGCATATTGAAGTGAAGAGGTTTCAGAATAATAAAAACAAAAAAGGGGGGAGATCCTTCATCTCATGCAGAATTCCCAAACTTCAAATCCCATCCCAGGATTCCACAGGACACAGCCATGATAGTTAAAGTAGGATTGAAGTTCTACAATGATGCAGTATAGATTCTACATCCACCCAACACTTAAACCTCTGCACCATGGTTGTTCCCTGTGCATCTCACACCACTCTCTTAATTCTCAGCTGCAGACAGGACACCAAGCTACAGCTCAATTGCAGAATACATGCTAGGCATGAAAAAGGTCCCAGTCTCTGGCATTTCGAGGTAGATGTGGGGCAAACTCTTGACTTAATTCCTGAAGGGTTTCTTGCAGTCAATTTAGAATAGGTGGGAAAGTGTCTGTGTGAGTAGAAGACTTCTGCTACTTATTTTCTTATGAGCAAGCCAACTTCTTTTCTTTATTTCTCCTGCTCTTTCACTTTTCTCCCTTTCAGTTCTGCTCTGCCACACCTTTCTTTCTGTTCTCTCATAGTGTTTTTCCCAGGTGGGGTACTGGTGAAAGTTGTGTAATTATGCCAGAATTTCTTCCCTCTTGACCTTTCTACCAGCATCTTCCCCACCTTCTCTTAAAGAGAGCAAATGCAAGATTTTGTGGGGCCTGTTAGGGAGCACAGTCCCTCCAACTATTCCAGTTTGATAGAGACAATCCCAATCAATCCTCTGTTGCCTCACTTATTTTAGCTGCTTTTAAAATACCCCAGGGCTGAAACAGACAGCTCTGAAGGGGCGGCTTGAAGCCACCCTGGAGAAAGCTGGATTGGGGCCATGGCAACCGCATGCCACAGCCCTGAGCTGGTCTTTTTCCAGCCCCCCAAAAAGCAGCAAAATGCTGCTCCTTTTGGGGATGGAAAAAAGCTGCTCCTTTCGCTGTGCTAGTGGCTCTACCACATTTCTGCAGTGTGCGGCATCTAATTGCTGTGCTGCAGGAACGTCCCAATGTTGTCTGCCATCTGGTTGGGCAGGCAGTGTGATGCTGGCTTGGGGGTGACGTCGGGGTGTGGGTCGTCCAAACACCACACCCTCACGCCACCCTCAAGCTGGTGTATCATGCTGGTCTGTTAAGGCTGCCAGTTTCTCTTTCTTTCTCCCATTTCTTCCATTGTCTTCAGCTTACTTCAGTTGCTGCAAATTGGGTTTAAGCTGCCAGACTAATTTCCATTCAATTACCTCAGCAGGGGAGAGAGGAGAGGAGGGATCCTTCCCTTTCACTGTTGACTCAGGCAAAAGCAAATGGCTGCAGACTCTGTTAGCTTGTGTATTCTTCCTGATTAGTAAGTAACCTGCATCATTTTTACCACACTCTGATTTGCTTGTTTTCATCTCTGTGAAATGTTGAAAGAACATAGAGTCTGGCTTAAGGGAAGCAAAGAAAATAAATATTACTGTACAACTTTCATCAAAAAACACAAAGGCTATTTAGAGGACTATCTGTGCTATTTAGCTATTTAGGAGACTGTTTTGGCTATTTAGGAGACTAGTGTGTACATTATGCACACGACTGTCCCAGTAGCCTTTCTTAATTTTAAGTGCAAAGCATTGTTGTTCTCTTTCCCATTTCTAACATTTTCCATAGGGCAGAGCAGGGGGACTGTCATGATTCCTATTTCACAGCCTTCCATATCCTGGATAGGTACCAACCAAGCATCCCAATACTGAAGAACTGGATGGAAGACCAGTTCCCTTTGATCTGAGGTTTGCAGCGCTGTCCGGCGCTGGAAATAGAATGATGCATTCTCTCTACTTTGTGAAAGCTTGGATGGATGTAGTTGAGATAAAGATAATCAATATCTATTCTTTCTTTTTTTTAAAGAGTATTGTTATTGATTCTTTGGTTAGGATTATAATTAAAAGGATTAAAATAATAAAGACTAGATTAGATTAAGATAGATTGAGACAATTTAGATGTGATAAGATGATGATAAGAGGACGATATATCAGGGAAAAGTAACATATGTTAATGTTGTTTCGATGGGAGGGGAAAATTACAATGATAATTTGAAGAATTCAACAGGATCAATATAACTGAGTAGAGTTCAGTTAGAATTAAAAAGGTGGAAAGCATGATTGATATTAGTCAGTAGCCTAGGAAGTCATCATGTATGTAAAGAAGTTAAATATAAAGATTTTATGTGAAGTATTGGATTATATTTTATATAATGACAGTATATGTTTGTTTTGATATGTTTTTAAAATGCTTAATAAAAATTAAAAAAAAGAAAGCTTGGAGCAGAGGGAATGGACTTGTCAAGTGCCCTGTACCTACAGTCCAGATTTACCTATGGTGGTGGTGGTGGATTCTTGGCTTGTTTTGTAGAATTCATTGTGGAAAGACTTCTAATATACATTAGGGCTTCCTTAGTTATGTAAAAACCTCTGATATGTTTATTTTGATTACAGACCCATTCATAGTGAGCCATGGCATTTCCTATTATGCAGAATAGTGATTTGGCACAATTGTGTCCTTTGTTTAGTACAAGAAGCTTCAGATAATGTAGTATGGGTTAGCCATGTTTGACTTCACAGCAGCACTGTAAGGTAGCTTGGACTGAATATTGATTTCTTATTCAAGTGGATCCAATGTGTTTCATTACTGAACAGATGAGTGAGCCCATATGTGAGTCCATGCTTTTCCAGCTCATCCAATATTCCATCTCTCTCTGCTTTATTTATTTATTTTACAAGTTTCATGATACTTGAGTACTGTGTGGGAGAGCATAGAATATGGGACAAATACTGAAATATATTTTGAGTTTCTGCTAGTGCAGTGGTCCATCAGTATTGCAAAATGTTCTGTACTCTTTTACTCTTGACTGTCTTCCATCTAGAAGATCTCTGTAAGATGCTTATCTGTTGTGTGAACTCCATGACCGGGTGGAGCAGCAACAGAGGACAACCAAAACTTAAATCTACATTTGCTTCCCTTGTGTGTTGCTTCAGTGTTTATTTTCTTAGAAGTGCCTCAGCTGCAAAGACACATGATAAGATCATGTGAGTCTTTCCCTAATGTTTTTCTTTCTGTTTTGAATTGCATTACCAGAATTCCTTATGACAACTAGTTGTGTGCAATTTGACTTTTACAAAATTCATGTTTTTGTAAAACAAAATGAGCCAGATCTTACCTGCTTCTACCAGGATTGAGAGTTGATAATAAAGGTACAATGAACTTTTCCTCTTGGATTTCCATGGCTTTATAGGATACTAAAAGAGGACTTTTAGAGGACTATCTGTGCTATTTAGCTATTTAGGAGACTGTTTTGGCTATTTAGGAGACTAGTGTGTACATTATACACACGACTGTCCCAGTAGCCTGGCTTTATAGGATACTAAAAGACAAGAATGATTTAAATAACAAGTTTCCAACAAGCACCAGTCTGTTTTTGTTTGCTTTGCTTTTGTGCCCTAATAAAAAATATTTAAGACTTTCATGGTGTTGAGTATCTTGTCTCCATCAAGTGATGATAATGCCAACTGGGTCCATTCAATTTCCAGATTGTAATGCACACCAAAAGGTGGAAAAGTCAAAGCAAAAGTTTTTATGAATTCTTATGATGGACAGCAACATATAGCTTTTGTTGTTGTTGTTGTTGTATGCCTTCAAGTAATTTCTGACTCACGCTGACCCTAAGACAAACCTATCATGGGGTTTTCTTGGCAAGATTTGCTCAGAGGAGGTTTGCAATTGCCTTCCCCTGAGGCTGAAAGCATGTGACTTGTCCAAGGTCACCAAGTAGGTTTCATGGCCAAGCTAGTAATCCCACCCTCGTCCCACCCTGGTCCAACACTCAAACCACTACACAATGCTGGCTCCCAACATATAGCTAGATATGTGTTAGTTGCATTTTTCATATTAGAATGCAAAGTTTATACAACATAATTTCAACAGTTATTCTCTTTATTGAATTTGCATACATTCCCAAACAACAATAACAGAACAAAACAAGTTACAAATGAGACCAACACATAAGCACATAAAATGTATGCATGCAAAATATATTATTTTATGTTAAACATTTGTCTGTCTGTCTATTGTCTGTCTGTCTGTCAACTATCTAAAATGTCTGTTGTTGTTGTTGTTGTTGTTGTTGTTATATATTAGATGCCCTCGAAGTCTTTCCAAAGTATCTTATAACATAAAAGCCATACAGTTCAATCCCAAACAAATTAAAAAATCACTCCAAAAGGGGAAAATTAGAATCATGGAATCATAGAGTTGGAAAAGACTACAAGGGCCATCCAGTCCAACCCCCTATCATGCAGGAATACACAATCAAAGCACCCCCAACAGATGACCACCCAGCCTCTGTTTAAAAACCTCCAAAGAAAGAGACTCCACCACACTCCAAGGGAGTGTGTTCCACTGTCAAACAGCTCTGACTGTCAAGAAGTTTTTCCTAATGTTTAGATGGAACCTCTTTTTTTGTAGTTTGAATCCATTGCTCTGGGTCCTATTTCCTAGAACAGCAAAAAACAAGCTTGCTCCATCCTCAATATGACACCTGTTCAAATATTTAAACAGGGATATCATATCACCTCTTAACCTTCTCTTCTCCAGGCTAAACATACCCAGCTCCCTAGGTCTCTCCTCATAGGGTTTCCAGACCCTTCACCATTTTGGTTGCCTTCCTCTGGACATGCTCCAGCTTCTCAACAACAGAACTGGACACAGTATTCCAGGTGGGGCCTGACCAAAGCAAAATGGAGTGTCAATATTTTTTTCTCTTTATCTAGACACTATACTTCTATTGCTGCACCCCAAAATTGGCTGGGAGGGAGTGAAAGGACAGATCCAATGCCATCGGGCCTGAAGAGGAAGAGCCCTCCCCTCCCTCCTTCCAACTGTCATCTTCGGGCCTGGGAGGGAGTGAAAGGACAGGCCCAATGCCATCGGGCCCAGCCTCGATTATGAAAAAGAGCCCTCCCTCTAGCCCATCTGCCTTGGTCCAGGCCGAAGAGGGAGATAACTGCTGGACCTCGATCCCTGCCCCCTCACCATTCCCTTCTCCTTTGTGTGTGTCTTTTTAGATTGTAAGCCTGGGAGGGCAGGAAACGTCTATTATTCCCTCTGTTGTAAGCCGCCCGGTTCTCAGTGATTGGGTGTGCGGCAATAAATAATCCTATTATTATTATTATTATATTATTATTTATTTATTTATTTATTAAAATTGCACTGCTTCATGACACTAGTGACTATGTTCAACCTGTGGTCTACTATGACTCTTAGATCCCTTCACATGTAGTTTGTTAAGCCAGGTGTTCCCCTTCCTATATCTATGCATTTCAATTTTTTTCTGCTTATGATGCAGTGTCTACATTTCTCCTGTTGCAATTCTTTTTAGTTTTGGCCCAGCTTACTAATTATTACGGTCATTTTGAATTAGCTATCCTCCTAATTTGGTGTCCTCTGCAAATTTGATAAGCATGTCCTCTATTTTCATTCAAGTCATTGATAAGATGTTGAACGCACTGGGCCCAGGTGGCAGCGCACTGATCACTTTTCTCCAAGATGAAGAGGGCCATTTTGAGCACACTTTGGGTCGGGCCGGGGTAACAATTACAATCCACCCCCAACAGTTGCATTGCTAGCTCACATTACTTGCTTGTGCAAGATATATGGGGGACCTTGTCAAAGCTTTGTGAAAATCAAGAATGCCACACAGACCCATCACCAAGCGAATTTGATATACACACTGGGTGCCTCGGGTTACGAAATAATCGTTCCGCAATTCCTTCGTAACCCGAAAATTTCGTATCCCGAAACACTTTTCCCATTGAAAATAACTAATATGCGTTCTATGACCTCAGACTGAACCTGCCAACTCAAACAAGGTACAATAGAGGCCTATTAAGCTAAGTACCCTACAATACAAGTTGCCTGAGGCACTAAGAGCTTAACAATGATGGCCAGGTCCCTTCTAAACTTTCTAAGGATAAGAAAAAAAAAAGGTTTTTTTATCTTTGCTGGTTTTGGCATCATCGTGAGTGAGGCAGGCGGAGGAGAGGAGGAGGAGCTCTCAAATCATCACAGCCATGACCAAAGCAACCCCATGGTACCCTCTCTGGCCCCACTCAAAGCCAGGCCAAAACTTGCAAAAACTCACACCCCCCACATCCCACATCTCAAATCATCACACACCATGACCAAAGAACCCCCAATCTAAAAAAAACCAACCCATGGTCACACTCTATGGCCCGCATCAACCAGCCCAGCCAACTTGCAAAACTCACACCCCACATCCCACCTCTCAAATCATTCACACCCATGACCAAAGCACCCCAAATCTAAAAACAAACCCCCATGGTCACACTCTATGGCCCGCATCAAAGCCAGGCCAAACTTGCAAAACTACACTCCACCATCCCACACTCTTCAACATCACACCCATGACCAAGAACACCCAAATCTATAAAAGCAACCCCATGGTACACTCTATGGCCCGCATCAAAGCCAGGCCAAACTTGCAAAACTCACACCCACATCCCACACTCTCAAATCATCACACCCATGACCATACCACCCCAGAACCCAAACCCAAAGGCCCGAAACCCCAAATCTGAACATGCAACACCCATGGTCAGGCCCATTCTAAAGGATAAAAAAAAAGTGTTTTTCTTATCTTTGCTGGTCTGGCATCTCAGAGTGAGGCAGGAGGAGGAGGAGGAGCTTTCAAAAACCCACCCCCACATCCCACACTCATCAATCATCACACGCCATGACCCAGAACCCCAAATCTAAAAAAGCAACCCCATGTCACACTCTCTGGCCCGCATCCAAGCCAGGCCAAACTTGCAAAACTCACACCCACATCCCACACCTCCAATCATCACACCCATGACCACAAGAACCCCAATCTAAAAAAAGCAAACCCATGTCACCATCCTATGGCCCGCACTCAAAGCCAGGCCAACTTGAAAACTCACACCCCACATCCCACACTCTCAAATCATCACACACCCATGACCATACCACACCCAGACCCAAACCCAAAGCAGAACCCAACCCCACAAATCATGACACCATGAACACCCCATGGTCAGGCCCATTCTAAAGGATTTAAGAAAAAAGTGTTTTTCTTCTCTTGCTGGTCCTGGCATCTCGGAGTGGCAAGGAGTGAGGAGGAGGAGGAGAGGGCAGCGCCCAAAAAGCCAAATTTAAAACCAATTCAAGCCATTTAACCACTTCAGCCAATTCAAGGCAATTTAACCACTTCAGCCAATTTATCCAATTCAAGCAATTTAACCAATTCAGCAAGTTGCCAATGCCACCAATTTAAACAAAGTTAACCATTTTTTTTTAAAAAAATTTGGTTTGTTTTTTTTAGGGTCACCTTTTTTTTAAGGGTCACCTTTTGCCTTCTTGGATGACGGTTTCTCCCTCTCTAGTGAAGAACTGGTCCAAGGATGTCTGCTTTTGCCGGCCCTTAAGCAGGTTCTTAAAAATGGCTAAGGCAGACATTATCAAAATGGGCAATGGCATGGCTGGTGAGCACCTTCTCAGGGTGGTGCTTCTCCACATATGAAGACACATTGTGGAATTGCCGCAAAATGTCTTTAATTTCTGCCGTTGGCAAAAATGCCCCCGCAGCCTCCTCCTGCTGCCCCTGTCGAAATGGAGCATGTCCTCATCCACGGCCGAGTGTTGCCTCGCCGCCAAGGCCTTCAGGTCCTCTGTTGTCAGGTCCTCGTTGTTGCTCCTCAATGAGTTCCTCCACGTCCTCCGTTGTCCACGTCGAGTCCCAGGGACCTTGCGATGGAGACGATCTCTTGCACCTCTTCTTTCTTCACCTGGCTCAGCACCCTCGGTCTGCGACCCTTCCAAGGAGAAGCATCAGGCCACACTTCCTCCATGCAGCAATCAGGTTGCGCTGGTGATCTCCCTGCAGGCCAAGTCCACCATCTTCAAGCACACGACGATATCAAAATGCTGCTTCCAGAACTCTCGAAGGGTCAGATGTGTGCTCCGTCACATCGAAACACAAGCTTTGAACAGGTGCTTGGTGTAGATCTTTTGAAGTTGGCAATCACCTGCTGGTCCCTGGGTTGCAAGGGGAGGTGTGTTGGGTGGCAGAAACTGGACCTTGATGAAGGAGAACTCCGCGGAGGATGTCCTTCTCCAGGCTATGCGGGTGCGCGGAGCACTTGTCCAAGAGGAGGAGGCACTTCAAGGGCACAATCCTCTTCCTCCAGGTACCGCTTCACTTTCGGGGCGAAGACACTGTGATCCACTCCACCAAAAAGGAGGCGTGTGACCCATGCGCGGCCATTGGAACGCCACATCACTGGCAACCTGTCCTTCTGAATGTTGTGTGCCTTGAAGGCCCTTGGATTTTCAGGTGGTACCACCAACGGGGCTTGACCTTACCGTCCCCGCTGGCCATTGGCACACAACGCAAGTGTGAAAGCGGTCCTTCATAGCTTGTGGCCTGGCTGTTCCTCTCTCCTGGGTGATGTAAGTGCGGCGAGCATCTTCTTCCAGAAGAGGCCCGTCTAGTCGCAATTGAACACTTGCTGCGGGACGTAGCCTTCCTCCTCCACCATGGCCTTGAACTCGACGACGAATGCTTCGGCGGCCTGGTGGTCTGCACTGGACGCCTCGCCGTGACGGACGACAGAGTGGATCCCGGTCCTCCTCTTGAACTTTTCGAACCAGCCACGTGATGCTTTGAAGTCCGGGGTGGCTGGCTCCTCTGCGAAGAAGTTCCTTCGCCTGCCTCCTTGCTGGCCAGGTCTTCGAAAATGCTGGTGGCCTTCTCACAGATGACCGAGGTGGTCACAGTGTCCCGACTCGCTCCTTTTCCTTAATCCAGCGGAGAAGCAGGCGCTCCATCTCCTCGTGCTTCGGTGTCCTCTGCTTGGCAATCGTCGTCACACCTTTCGCTGGAGCCACAACAGCTCTGATGGCCTCCTTCTTGCTTGAGGACAGTGCCAATTGTCGAAGGGTTTCGTCCATATCCTGGCAATGTCCACCAAGCGCACGCCCCTCTCGTGCTTGGCGATGATTTCCTTCTTGTCCTCCAGGACAAGGGCCCTCTTCTTTTTCTCACCGCCTTGGCTGGGAGCCATAGCTCAGCCTAAAAAGGACACAAGGAACAAGGCACTGAGCAAAAGCCACAATTGGAAACCCACCCCCCCCATGGTCCACACTCTCTGGCCCAAACTTGCAAAACCTCACCACCCCACACTCTCAAATCATCACAGCCATGGCCAAAGAACCCCAGAACACAAAACCCATAGGCCAAAGCCACAGTCCACACTTGAAAAACAGCAGAGCCATAGAAGAAAGCAACCCAGCATCCCCAATCAGAAAAAAGCAAAGCCTATGGTAGATAGACTCTCTCGTCCCACATGGGACCAAAGGAAAACTTTTGAAAGCCACAGTCCACACTTTGAAAAACAGCAGGGCCATAGAAAGAAGCAACCCAGCATCCCCAACTAGAAAAAAGCAAGCCTATGGTGAGTGAGAATCTCTGTCCCACATGGGACCAAAGGAAAACTTTTGAAAGCCACGTCCACCACTTGAAAACAGCAGAGCCATTAGAAGAAAGCAAACCAGCATCCCCAAATCAGAAAAGCAAAGCCTATGGTGACCTCTCTGTCCCACATGGGACCAAAGGAAAACTTTTGAAAGCCACAGTCCACACTTTGAAAACGCAGAGCCATAGAAGAAAGCAACCAGCATCTCCCAACATCAGAAAAAGCAAGCCTATGTGTGAGACTTCTATCCCACATGGGACCAAAGGAAAACTTTTAAAAGCCACAGTCCACACTTTGAAACCAGCAGAGCCATAGAAGAAAGCAACCCAGCATCCCCACAATCAGAAAAAGCAAGCCTATGGTGAGACTCTCTGTCCCACATGGGACCAAAGGAAAAACCTTTGAAGCCAACCGTCCACCACTTTGAAAACAGCAGAGCCATAGAGAAGAAGCAAAACCCAGCATCCCCAAATCAGAAAAAGCAAAGCCTATGGTGAGACTCTCTGTCCCACATGGGACCAAAGGAAAACTTTTGAAGCCACAGTCCCACACTTTGAAAACAGCAGAGCCATAGAAGAGCAACCCAGCATCCCCAAATCAGAAAAAGCAAGCCTATGGTGAGACTCTCTGTCCCACATGGGACCAAAGGAAAACCTTTTGAAAGCCACAGTCCACACTTTGAAACAGCAGGCCATAGAAGAAAGCAACCCAGCATCCCCAAATCAGAAAAATGCAAGCAATGGTGAGACTCTCTGTTCCCACATGGGACCAAAGGAAAACTTTTGAAAGCCCACAGTCCACACTTGAAAACAGGACAGCCATGAAGAAATCAAAGCAGCAAATTGAGGCCCCGCATCCACAAATCAGAAAATGCCACCCTATGGTGAGAGTCTCTCTGGCCACATGCAAGCATGGCCAGAGTTTTTTTAACAGTCACACACCACCACCACCCCACAGCACCAACCACACCCACAGCAAAGCATGCTCACACCCCACAAGAAGAAGTAAACAAATCCATCCACCTCCTGTAGAGAAGTTCCTTAAGAAGTTCTGATTTGATCCGAAGAATACACCTGGCAAAGCCAGAAAAATTCCAAAGGCAGAAAAGCCAGGAAAAAGTCCAAGCCAACAGTGGATTCACGAGTTTAGAGCTCAGAAGAGACTCTTCCTCAAACACTCCACCAGGCCAGACAAAGGGGGCAGATCAAAAACAAACGGTTTTGTTTCTGAAGCAAAGCCACCCCCCCAAATTCGTTAGCCAATCCAGGTGATCAGCTTGATTTCTCAAGCCAATCACTGCTGCTAACGAAATTCAAAATTCGCGCCAAAGCTAACCCTAACCCAGCCCCCTTAGCTTTCCGTTAGCCCTGGAAAGCCTATAGCTGCACTTTGCATCGTTTGAATTTCGCGCCGAAATGAATTTCGTAACCCGAAAAATATTTCGTAACCCGAAACAGTTTTTCCCAATCCAACTTTTTCGTATCCCGAAAATTTCGTAACCCGATCATTTCGTATCCCGAGGCACCAGTGTATATATAAAAAGAGAGATCAGATTAGTCATGCATGACTTGTTTCTCAGAAACCATGTTGACTTTTTATGATTATGGCATTGCCTTCTGAATGTCCACAGACTCTGTGTTCAATGATTTGCTCTAGACACCACACAGTGTAACAAAGTCTTTGATGAGTTTCCCATGGAATTGACAAAAGGAACCAAACTGGCTAATGGCTTTAACTTTGGAATAGCAAAACAGTGATCGGATCTGGGACAACCCCAAGATATTTGGACAACAAGGGTAGCTAGGAACACAGTATAGCATGAGGTAGAAAATGGTATTTAGCTACTTTGCAATAGGACTCACTTTATCACCATTGTGAGACAGATTGCGAAGAGCTGGGTGGTGGTGGAATGGATGAGCAAATTTATTCAGAGTTTATTTTAGTGCTATCTAGGTCTCCCACATGCTCTTAAGTCATCATGACTCCTTGCCTAGTTTCCACAGGTTATTGTGATCTCTCTCAAAATATGCCTGATACTAGATATCAAATATGAAACCCCATATGGAACTAGAGGGGTGTAGGGTATGCTAACACTCATTTGGGAGCTTCTGCAGTGGACTCACAAGGGACAAATGTTTGACCAATGAGGAGAGGTTTTCTGTGTGCTCAGAAAACTGTGGATACAGCTTGCAAACTTTGCAGACTGATTTTTAATTCAAGGAAAGGCCATTGAGTCCATATTGCAGTTTGAAGCTTTGCCATCTGTTCTTTTGATCACATTACAGTTTCCGTCTTTCCACACTCATGTCTGTTTATATTGATTCTTAATGCGTTCACTGGGAATCTAATTTTTTTTTTTGGTTCCCTGCCATGGGAGAAAACAGCAGTGCAGACTTCTATGAGTAATCCAGTCAGGTTCATACTCAAAGTATTTGGTTATTTTAGAGTTGGTTATAAGTGTTAGAGAGCAAGTAGTGTGAGTCACTGCCCCAGCCTTCTCTTTTCATCAATTTGGTAACAGATGTTAATTTCTTGGGTTGAATGAAAATGTAAGCAAGGTTAATCAACCTATTGTCTGCATATGTAATGTTTTAAAACATCAGTGGTATTTCATTGCCAGTATTTATTCAGGGATGTTATGGCATTATCAAAAAGTAGACAATGGCAGGTTATAGACCGCCATTTGGGACGTCCGCAGGACATCCCATTTTAAAAAAGGGGCATCTCTTCTAAACGCCCCTGGGTCTAATACAGACTCTGTCCGTACAATATGGCGCTGGCCGTTCCACATGGCCGGCGCCATCTTTATGTATCGGACGCTGTGCATCCGAACATGTCGCGGCACTAATGACGTCGCAAGTGTGCCAGTGGCGCCTCGCGACGTCATTAGGGTGCCGCAGAAAGAAGCTCCATTTTGGAGCTTCTTTTTTGCTCCATAAGGGAGCCGCACGGTGTGGCTGCAATGGCTCCCTTATGGAGCAAACGGCGGCGGCAGCAGACCGCCTCAAAGCGGCGGTCTATAACCCGCCAATGAACATTCACTATGTGTGTATGTGCCTTACCTGTTAACTTATGGTGATCTCATGGATTTCATAGTGTTTCTTTGTCAAGGAATACTCAGATGTGGTTTTGCCAGTTCCTTCTTCTGAAATATAGCCCACAGGACCTGGTATTCGTTGGTGGTCTCCCATCCAAGTACCAACCAGGGCTGACCCTGCTTAGTTTCCAAGATAGGATAGGATCTGGTGCCTTTAGGGTATTTAGGCCCATCCAAGAACCTAGCTTTCACTTAATGCTTAAGATATGAAAAAAGTATGGTGGGAGAGAAAGTGTTCTGAAAGGAAGTCTCAATACAGTGAGCCTGTGCCATACATGGGCTCATTATAGGCCGTGTTCATCTTACGCTGAAACCATCTGCCCTTAAAAGCAATGGTGAGCACGCACACAGCCGCACAGCAGGTCCAAGCCCCATTCTATCAAATGGGGCTTGAGCATATGTGCATTTTGCTTTACGCGGGGGAAGGATGGGTCCAGAACAGATCCCTCGCATAAGCGAGAGTGGACTTGTTTAATCTAATTTCATTATAAATTGATATGGTTTATAATTTTTCATTCTGGCATTAATAATGTCTTTATCCAATATCTTAGCACAATACTATAGGATTATTCCTAAAAATAATTTTATTTTATCATCATTCCTGACAGACAGTGATTCTCCAACTCTTATAATTTATGTGATACCATCTCTTCCACATCTTATTCTTTGGGTAACTTATTCTATGATTCTATGGCCTGTTACAGACTGCCAAAATAAAGCTGCTTCGGGTCTCTTTGGAGGTATGCTATTTAAATTATGCATGGGTCCTCAGAGTCCGGAGGTCGCGCCAAAGCCACACTCCATTCCTAAGCACTGGTAACACAACATAAAAACGAATAGGGTTCCTGATTCTTCAAAAATGGTATAAAAGTGGACATTTCAGCAAGTGTCTTCCCCCCTCCCCTTCCTGCCTAACAAGCTTCATCTAAGAAAATGTCTTCCTCATTCCAACTCTTCCCTACAGTTATACAGGCTGTAATAAAAAGTTTCTGTCTACTGTGGATGTATTAAACTGGGGAGAAAAATCCCTTTTAAAAGATCTGCTTTACTATTGATTAAACATTCACATACAAGCCAAGAAAATAGAAATACTAAAGAATTTTCACAACCAACTAATGATTCTAATTTCATTGGGGAAATCAGTTGCCCAGTGCAAACGTATCACCTTGTAGAGTCTGTTGTATAGAAAAACATGGCAAAAGCTTTTAGTGTTTTCAAAACATTTTCTAGACTGGACAGGTGATGTTTTAAAAGGTTTTGTAGTGTACACTTGAAATGGACAGACCAGTTGAAGCTAGTTACTGCTAAAAGACCTGCACAACAAATTTTAGAGTATAGAGGAAAGAGGAAACAAAATGCATGCAAATTACTCTCCTGTCTCTCCTAGCATATACACAACTACTATTTCGTCACATATCATATTAACTATTTGACATACACATGCACAGTCCTCTGGATACATGATTAACGCACTGAGGGAAAATCTCCTTTTTACCTACCTCTTTCTCTCCTGTTTACCCAACATCTCTTGCCATTGTTTCATCTGCATTACCTTCTCTTCCTCACGTCCTGATAAAATCATAGAACCATAGAGTTGGAAGGGCCATCCAGTCCAACCCCATTCTGCCATGCAGGAACACACAATCAAAGTATCTCTGACAGATTACTATCCAGCCTCTGTTTAAAGACCTCCAAAGAAGGAGACTCCGCCACTCTCTGAGGGAGCATATTCCACTGTTGAACAGTTCCTACTGTCAGGTCGTTCCTCCTAATGTTGATGTAGATTCTCTTTTCCTGTACTTTGCATCCATTGTTCTGTGTCCTATTCTCTGCTTTATCTTATGCTTTTTTCCAAAATGAGTCAAAAATCTGCCACCTACACGGCCCACTCCCAAGGTGGGCCGAAAGTGCATGGTCCATCCACACAGCATAGTGTCAAGCCATGCCACTGGGTAATTTCTTTTGTTGCCTCCCCACCATACATACATACCATCACATAAACACACCAGCGATGACCCCCAAGTACCTCCCATGTTCACCCAGATGCCATCCCATTGGATGGCCATCCCTTTGAACAGTTACACTGTTGCATGTGTGTACATTGGTGTGTGAGTGATACATTGGCAAAACACCATCATGGAGGACCTCCCTAAATGCCCCCTTCACCCCATGCCCCCCTGTTGGACTGTCTGATTTGTGTATGTTGTAATTAAATCCATTGGAGTTGGTGCACTTTCATTTCTTCTCTTTGCCACAGTCCTGCACTCATGTTGTGGTATTCATATGCAGACACAAAGATGCGCATCTTCCACGCTAAGCTAGGCTATCCTGGGTTCTTTTGCTCCAGTTTTTAGCTCTGGAGTGTGGCTTTGATCCGATTTTGGCCCACTTTAGAGGTATGCATCACCTAAACTAATCAATATCCTTAGTATATTTTTGAAAGTGTGTTTCCCCAAGCAGTGAAAGATGTCTGTTTGTCATAGCATGTGATCGTCCTCAACTGTATATTTTGCATTGTATTTCACTGAATGGTAAATGACTTCACTGAAAGGTAATTAACAATCTGATTTCTTAATTTATAATTGGATTGCTTAATTTACAATCCAATTGCACTTTGATTGCTGCAGTACGTATCCATAATGAAATCCCATTGGGGCAGAGGACAAGTTAGTTGTAAAGAATAGTATTTATTCCTTTATTGTTCAGTTTGACCCTATCTAGTGGTGCAGCTGGCCTGTACTTTTGTGTGTACCTTCTGTTATATACTATCTTCCAAAGCTTGGGACTGTACTCTTTACTCAAGTGCATGGGGAAAAGGAACATTTTCAGTTTCAGTGACTGTTTGTGGAGGATGGGATTCACACCAAGGTTCAAGGACTTGTTCTTCATGTATTCATAATGCAGTGTCCAAATGAAACCTGGTATCCTAGCTACAACTGTATCTGGAGAGAGAGAAACTTGACTATAGTGAAAGGTTGTCGGTTTACTTTTTATCACTCATAAATGGGTATGTGTATGTGTGTGTGTACATATATATGAGAAAACCATTATTTCCCCAATGAATACTAATGGAATAGCAATAGCAACTTCATTTATATACTGCTTCATACCACACTGAGCAGTCTCTAAATGGTTTACAACTGCAAGCTAATTGCCTCCAACAAGCTGGGTGCTCATTTTAGCGATCTCGGAAGAATGCCAGGCTGAGTCAACCCTGAGCCCCTGGCTGGGATCGAATTCACAACCTTGTGGTTTGTGAATGAGTGGCTGCAGTACTGACATTTAACCACTGCACCACCAGGGCTCCTGATGAAAAGCTTTTGTGTTTATTATTCTATTTTAAATTAGAAATACATAATTTTACTCATTTTTTTTTTTGCCCTGAAAAGCTAATATCCTTCATTTTGTGAGCTAAGGATAGTCCCAAAAGGCTTTCACTTGACCTGATATAAATGTCCACTTTAAAGCCTTGATTCCAGTGAATATGGTCAGTTTTTACATTAGAATCTAGTTTTAAACTTTCCAGGCTCTGAGAAAAAATTATGAGGTTTATATAAATAAACATATGGGCATACAAATACAAACCAAGCAAGCTTTGACATGAGGTTTCTTGATGAAGCTTTTTATTGTGCACTTGCTTTCATTCATGTGTGGAAGTTTAGATGATGGTTTAGACATCGTCATCTTCAACTTCTGCCAATCTCTTTCCTTTGTTAATACACTGTTTTCTCTTCCCTTAAAGTAGGAAAGACAGAATAAATACACAGTTTCTGGTAGAATGGTGAGCCATCCATCTGAAACTGCCCAAGTGTGCCAGCAAAAGGGTATCCACATTACTCAAGGGTTTATCTGACAAGGGAAATTGGAAGTATAATCCAATGGCAATCCGAATGCAATCATGGGATTTAACGTTATTGTGTGATGGACTACCACACGCAATTTCGGGCAATGAGAAGTCAGTCTGAACACAATCATGAGGTTTCACGTTATTGTGTGAGAGGTGATCACACACAATTTTGGGCATTGGCAAGCTATTTTCGGGCAATGGGAAGTCAGTTTGAACACAATTCGAATTCATGTAAATTCGCTGAACTAGTGAATTCACGTGAATGTTTTCTAGCCCCACTTTCTTTTCATTCGAAATTAAGAGAAATTCCTCTCGCGTAATAAACTCCTCAGTTATTTCAGTTTGATTCCAATTTTAACTGCCATGACTCCATTCTGTGGAATCCTGAGAATTGTGATTTAGTGAGCCTCTTTGATTTTTCTCCTCAGAGAACTCTAGTTCACTCCCCTGAACTATACTACTATTGTTCTGTGACAATGAATTCTAAGTTCCTTGCCAAGCATCATAGCCAGGTGGAGCCATGTCAGAATATCAAACAGGCTTAAATTTGACAACTTAATGAAGTTGGAGTTTGCTGTTTTCTGTTTTCAGATAAGTCCAGATATGTAGTAGTATATTGTTGAATCCTGATGTAGTTTACATCTAATTTATGGAAACTAGAAGGGGTATGACAGTAAGGTGTTTATGAACAAAGAGTAAGTTTCCTAAGCTATTCGGATACAATACGATAATAGTATGTAAAATTATTAATTTTTCTTAACACGTAACAGTTAGTACAGCGGAGGAAGTTAGGTAAGTCTTTGTTTAGTGTTTAGTGTACATAGGTATGTAGGTTATTTATGTTTTTGTGTGATGTATGTTTTGTTTTTTGTCTTTATTTGTTGTATTGTACTAATTTTTAATTAATAAAACTTCAAAAAAAAAAAAAAAAAGAATATCAAACATATTCTGGAATATGCATTTGTCACTATTAGAGATTGCCAGTTCATTAAAATACAACAAAACACAAAATACACAAAACAGTGATACTTTTTTATTGGCCAACCAAATACAAAAACCATATCATGCAAGCTTTGGACAGCTGCTCCTCTAAGAGAGAGCTGACATCTGGCGTCCCTCAGGGTGCCATTCTGTCCCCCATGCTGTTTAACATTTACATGAAGCCACTGGGTGAGATAATCTGGAGACATGGGGCGGGGACGGGGTGTTATCAGTACGCTGATGACACCCAAATTTATTTCTCTATGTCTCGGACTGTTTCAGTGACCAAGGAGGGCATCTCCCCCCTGAATGACTGCCTGAAGTTGGTAATGGATTGGATGAGGGAAAATAGACTTAAGCTGAATCCAAATAAAATGGAGGTACTCGTGATAGGTAACCCCAATCCGGGTATGGAGATAGGTTCGCCAGTTCTAGATGGGGTCACACTTCCCCTGAAAGACTGTGTCCGCAGCTTGGGAGTGCTCCTCGATTCGTCACTTCAACTGTCTTCTCAGATTGATGCAACAGCCAAGAGTGCCTGTTATCAGCTTTGGCTGATACGCCAGTTGTGCCCCTACCTGGAGCAGCGGGACCTAGAAACGGTTGTACATGTTCTAGTAACCTCTCGCCTTGATTTCTGTAATGCGCTCTACATGGGGCAACCTTTGTGCCACGTCCAGAAGCTTCAATTGATACAAAACATGGCAGCCAGACTGGTCGCCGGAAAATCCAAGTTTGACCGTATTACACCTATTTTAAAATCACTTCTTTGGCTGCCTATTAGCTTCCAGACCCAGTACAAGGTGTTGGTTATCACCTATAAAGCCCTACATGGCCTGGGTCCAGTCTACTTGAAGGAACGCCTCCTCCCATACAATCCTTCCCGTACACTCCGATCCTCTGGGAAAAACCTCTTACAAGCTAGAAAGACCAGATTGGCGGTGACCTCCCGGTGGTCCTTCTCTGTCACCACTCCAAAAACTTGGAATGACCTGCCGGAAGAGATTCGCCAATTATCCTCACTCAAAGCTTTTAAAAAGGCAACAAAAACCTTTCTCTTCTGGCAGGCCTTCCCCGATTGATAATGTCCAGAACCAATTGAATCCCCCTCTTTTTATTATTTTTATTATTTGTGGTTTGTTTTTTAATTTTGATGTATTATTATGTACTTTTTAACCATGTTTTACTGTTTAATTTTATAGTTGGGAGGGAGGGTTGGGTCGGGGTCTTGTGGGGCTTGTTGTTTTTATTGTTGTATATTGTATTAACTTTGCTGTTATCTCCTCGATCCTCAAAGTGGAAGAGGCGGGATATAAATAAATATTTATTATTATAATATTATTATTTGGAAGCTTCACTGGTTTTTTCATCAGGCAAAGATATTACTTTTATGTGTTTTTAATTGTACTATTCTTTTAATTGTAAGCCATTCTGAGTCCCAGTTTTTTGGGGAAAGTAGCAGACAAATACTCATCATCATCATTTTACTTCCTGAAAGTAAAAAGCTGCCATTTTCCTCCATTTTACCTTTGGTTTATTTTCGCATTATTTCATATGTTTGCAGGAATATCGTGTAATAAACTTCCTGCAGTTGTGGGTTTTTTAAAATTTAAATCTAATTTATATCCCATTTCTGAATGGGATTTCGCTAGTGTGATAAGGTCTCTACATTAAGTGTCTTACAGGTACGCCTCCAGTATGTCTCAGATGTTACTCTGTTGTCAGTTAAGATGATCTGGAGGGATCTCAATGTAGGCAGAGGCCACTTTCTTTCTTGGCCATGTGGGGACCAGGGACAAATGATGTTAGATGGAATAAAAGACAGGTAATGCGGTCCCCAGAGAGCCAGCATGATGCAGTAATTTGAGCATTGGACTATAACTGTGGAGATCAGGGTTGGATCATGGAAACCCACTGGGTAACCTTGTGCGAGTCACACACTCTCAGCCCCAGTCAACCCTGTGATAGGTTTGCCTTACATAATGACTTGAAGGCAGACAACAATTATAGTGTCACCATAAGTCAAAGTCAACTTGATGACAGTTAAACAACAATAACATTTCAGTTCCATTAGCAACATAATGGCCTACCCATATGAACTTGTTTAGTATATTCACCCATAAATCCTTGAGGATGATTCTCTGTAAAAACCACTGTAAAATGATAAGCTATCTCTAAGTGACACTGCTATTGCTGATATGATGTATTTATTGGAATTGTTGTGTTTTATTCATTGTATTGTATGTTTTTACTGGGTTGTAACCCCACCTCGATCTGCAGGGAGAGGCAGGGCAATATAAATAAAAAAATATTATTATTATTATAAAAGTAACTTCCCTTGATAAGTTACTTGTTTTGTGGGTTTTGGATTTTGTTGTATTTTGCTGCATGGCCAGCAGAGCCACCCTGAATATGATACCAGTTTATTAAGGATCAGTAACATATATTCCACTTCAGATGCTGCAAGTGAAGAAGTATGTTGTTAAACATTGCCATCTATTGGTGACACTTTTCTCCACAAATTAAATAATCCACTGTACATTGCAGAGCCATTAAGGGACCTATTTACTGTTATGGTATCCAAACTTTTAATATATTTTAGATGAAATGTTAAATGTTGATCAATCAATGTCACATCATAGTTTCCCCTAATGTTTACTTATTGTTATGTTAACCACCCTTGAATGGATCTCCACCCTTCACCAGGTTGGTTTATTATGGTAATTTTCTTCCATTTCTGGACACCTCCATCATTCCCTGGCCACCCAAAGACATGGGAGGGTAGGGTGCATTGCCTTGGCATGATGACAGCAGATTAAGAGCACAACGGGTCAGCATGGATGGCAGAGCGAAATTTTGCCATCCATACTGATTATAAACATACATATGCAGCCTAAATTAGACTTATGTCCAACAGGATGTCAAGTATTATTAAATGCAGGCAGGCACAGAACCTAATAGAAGTTCAGTTTCAACTACCTGGTCCACCATAGCAGCTGACATGAAGTGGAACAGGAAAGCCTAGTATGACCCTCATTTATTCTTCCCATGTGTGTATGTAGGGTTTTGTGAACTTTGTTGTTTCCAAGAAGTGCTTCTTGATGGCATCCTGGGTCTGTTGAATTTTATGGGACAACGTAAGTTGGTTGTAGGTTGAGTGAGAAGGAGAGCAAAGGCTGCTCCTTGCTCCATCCACAGGGGTCTTTATCAGTGGCTGGAGGAAGATTTTGCCTCTGCTCTAATGGTATCTTTGAGTGCACCTCTGAAAGCTGCCTCATAGTCACCCTCCTGATGACAGCCATAGTTTTGTGGGACTATATTCCATGTTTACTTCAAAATTAAGAGTTAGAGGGAACCATAGTTTTTTGTGGGTTTTTCAGGCTATGTGGCCATGTTCTAGCAGAGTTTCTTTCTGACGTTTCACCAGCATCTGTGGCTAGCATCTTCAGAGTATGCTTTGCCTGGAAAAATTGGGTGTATATATACCGTGTGAGCCTGGGAATGCAGGAGTGATTTGTATGTGTATGGCCACATAGCCCGAAAAACCCACAAAAAAAACTATGGATGCCAGCCATGAAAGCCTTCGACTTTACATTGGAGGAAACCCCTTGTTCTGTCTGACCTCAGTAGCAAATGGAAAGGTAAAGAATGGTCAAAAGCTTCCAGAAGCCACCCTCCCAAAGGATAGAGATTAGCCTTATTTGTTTGTTTGTTTGTTTGTTTATAATATTTCTGTATTGCCTTCCAGCCCACAAGGACTCCTGAGACAATGAACAAATAAAAACAATTAAAACAATACTGAGATTTTTTTAAAAAAAATCATATTAAAATGATCTGTAAGAACTCCTAACAGAATCCTAAAATCCAATTTTGAAAAAACAGAGTCTTTTCAAACATCAAATGCCATGTGGACCAGCACTGCTTTGGTTGCCTGCCAGAAGCTTCCCAGCCCTGCTAGGATATGTCAGAAACTAAACCTTGCTAGAGAGGTTTGTCCATTAAAGCTTCATCAGATGGATCCCAGAATGATTGTCGTATGCATGGATTTCTGCTTGGAGTAACTGTGAGATGAGTGGATTCTAGCTTGGAAAGTATGATCACACACACACACTATTTTGCATCCATAAGTTTAAAGTAATTTCATTTTGTTACCTTCTCTGTGTAGACTATGGCTTCTTCAAAAATATGGTTCCAAATATGCTTCTATGTGGCTGTGTGGATGATGACAATTCAACCCCCTATGCAGATATCCCTTCTTCCCCTTTCTCAGTAGGTTACAATGGATGATGATGATGATGACGACGACAATGACAATGTTATGAGAATTCCTTCTTCCACTGTTCTCATGAACCAAAACCATCTGATTCTTCGTCCACTAGAATAGAAGACCGCAAGTCTGAAAGAGCATTTTCATGTAGCTATGTGGATTCCTTCCCTTCACACATTGCAGTCATGATCTTAAAATTCATGTGCCTCTGTTTAAAAATAAATAATAATAAAATTTTTATTTATATCCCGCCTCTCTGCCTGAGACAACTGGGGTAGCTTACAAGTTAAAACTGTACAATCCCAAATCTCAGTATCCGCGATCTGGTAATCTATTCAGGAAAGGCCTGCCGGAAGAGAAACAAGAGATTTTAAAAGCTGTCCATCTCCTCCAGCAGGCTGTTCCATAATCTGGGAGTGGTAGCCAAAAAGGTCTTCTGGGTGGTTGCAGACAGCCTAGGTTTCCCTGAGGACCTGAGTGCACTGGGTGGATTATATGGAAGGAGGCGGTCCCAAAGATAGGTTGGACCCAAGCCATTTAGGACTTTACAAGTCATAACCAACACCTTGTACTGCGCCTGGAAACTAATGGGCAGCCAGTGAAGCAATTTTAAAATAGGTGTTATGTGATCATTTCTGGCTTTACCAGAAACCAATCTGGCTGCCATGTTCTGCACTAACTGAGGTTTCTGAACTAGGCAAAAAGGTAAACTCATGTAGAGTGCATTACAGAAATCAAGTCATGAGGTTACCAGTGCCTGCACCACAATTTCTAGGTCCCTCACATCCAGGAAAGGATGCAGCTGGCGTATCAGCCGAAGCTGTTAATAAGCACTCCTGTTGCATTTACCTGATTTGTCATCTGCAGCAACGGGTGTAGGAACACCCCCAGACTGAAAATACAGTCCTTTGAGAAGAGTGTGACCCCATCTAGGACTGGGGGTTGTATGAAAATACCTGGGTTAGAGGCCCGTACTGTAAGTACCTCCATTTTGTCTGGATTCAGTTTTAATCTGTTTTTCCTCATCCAGTCCATTACCACTTTAAGACGTTCATTGAAAGGAAAGACAGCATCTGAGCTCAAAGCTGTAGACCAAGACATGGAGAAATATATCTGGGTGTCATCAGCGTACTAATAACACTCCACCCCATGTCTCCGGACGATCTCCCCCAGTGGCTTCATGGCTTCACATATATATATATATATATATATATATATATATATATATGTATGTATGTATATCATAGCATCGGGGACAGGATGGTGCCTTGAGGGACACCACAAGTAAGCTCCTTTTCAGATGAGAAACTGTCCCCAAGCATCAACCTCTGGAATCAGCCCAAGAGGAAGGAACGGAACCACTGTAGTGTATTGCCTCCAATTCCTAACTCTCTCAGGCGTTCCAAGATAATGCCATGATCAATTGCGTTAAAAGACACTGACAGGTCCAGCAGCACCAACAGGGTCACACTATCCCTGTCGATGCCCAGATGAAGATCATCAGCTAAGGCAACCATGGCAGTCTCAACTCCATATCCTAAAATCCAGATTGATCCCATTGCTATGGTTCTGTTGACCCTCTGTTGCCTTCTGCCCCAGCAGCTACCACAGGCAACTGGGATCTTCTTCATGCAAAGCACATTCTCTGACACTGTGTTACTGTATCCCAGCCTCGTTGTTCAATAGGAGAAAGGAATGGACATCTCCATCTTTCCCATAGGAAAAAGCTTGGGGCTGGAAGGGGGGTGGGAATAAATAAATAAAATAAATATTTCTATGGAGTTTATCACATGGGGGAAATCCCGTACAAAAACAGGATTTAAAAGGTAGAAAAAAACCCTGCAAAAGCAGGTTGGTTTTCACACAAATCGTTGTTAATCTTGTGTTAACCCGGTTGGAAAGTAAACAAAAGCTGCTCCTTTTTACTTTCGGAAAATCCCGCAAGTAAAAAGGAGCTGCTTTTGTCTACATTCCCTCCACTTTCTGTTCGAGTTAACAATGATGTTGTGTGAAAATCAACCTGCTTTTGCTGGTTTTTCTCCACTTAAACCCCTGTTTTTGCACGGGATTTCCCCCCGTGCGATAAACTCCATAGAATCACAGAGCTGGAAGAGACTGCAACAAACCTCCTTTCTTATGTGGCAGGCTCTTGGGACTTTTATTTTCCCACCCCACTTCCACCAAATTATGTGACGATTATCCACCACCTCACAATGCTTTCCCTCTTTTTATCCAACGCCCCTGTGGGTTTTTAATGGTCAGTAGCGTGGATGGATTTCAAAAACCAGGCCAAGTGGATAGATAAACAAGAATAAACGTTTAATTTGAAACAGAATAAGCAAAGGTAACTTTGGCAGGAAGTTATTACTATGTCTTCTTTTGGTTACAAATATACAGGTCTAGTTTTTACTTTCAAATAATAACTCAGCCACACAGGCTATAATCTCCCTCAAGAAATTATATAACCCAAACTCCTCTTCTTGAGTCTGGCTACACAGAGTCTCTTTTCTCTAGACTCCCCAAAACTGATATTGTCCCTCTCTGGACAAAGCAGTTCTTTAACTAACTATTCCCTCAGGAACTATCAGAACTCAGTCCTCTCTTGGACTTTATTGTTCCCTCACTCTATAATCCTAACTGTCTCCCCAACTCCACTCTAGCTCCACCCCTCAGGATTCCAAACCCCCAACTGAAGTTCTAAACTGTCTCAGTTCCAACTGACTCTGAACTGTCAGCTCGGAATCTTTTTAAAAGTCCCAGCCCACATTCTATTGGCTGGTCCTCAGCTGCCTTCTGATTGGTCAGCCGGGTGTTCTGTGCACCATAAAGACCACAAGGGCCATCGAGTCCAACCCCCTGCCATGCAGGAACTCTCAACCAAAGCATCTCTGGCAGGTGGCCATCCAGCCTCTGTTTAAAGACCTCCAGAGAAGGAGACTCCACCACACTCTGAGGGAGTGTGTTCCACTGTCAAACAGTTCTTACTGTCAGGACATTCTTCCTAATGTTTAGGTGGGATCTCTTTTCCTGTAGCTTCTGTCCATTGTTCTGTGTCCTATTCTCTGGAGCAGCAGAAAACAAGCTTGCTCTATCCTCAGTATGACACCCTTTCAAATGCTTAAACAGAGATATCATATCACCTCTTAACTGTCTCTGTTCCAGGCTAAACATACTCAACTCTGTGGTTTCCAGACCTTTCACCATTTTGGTGGCCCTCCTCTGGACACGTTCCAACCTCTCCACATCCTTTTTGAATTGTGGTGCCCAGAACTGGACACAATATTCCAGGTGAGCCCTGACCAAAGCAGAATAGAGTGGCACCATTACTTCCCTCTAGACATGATACTTCTATTGATGCAGTCTTGAATTGCTGCTGTTGTTGTGTGCCTTCAAGTCTTTTCCAGCTTATGCTGACCCTAAGGCAAACCTATCATAGGGTTTTCTTGGCAAGATTTCCTCAGAGGAAGTTGGCCTTTGCCTTTCTCTGAGGCTGAGAGCGTGTGATTGTCAAAGATCACCTAGTGGATTTCCATGGCTAAGCAGAAATTTGAACCTTGGTCTCCAGAGTGGTTGTCCAACTTTAAACCACCATACCATGCTGGCTTCCATACCTCATATAGGGGCCATTCAGACTACCTTTTACCCCGGTTCAAGAACTGGATTAACCATGGGAAATTCATATTGGACCTGATGCTTCCACAATCAAATCTGAGGCTTCCATACCCGTTCAGGGGCAAATGCCCCTTGGTGCGGGTCTTTTGAAAGCGGGGTAAAAGCTGTATCTTTTGAAGAAAAAAAACGGGTCCAGCGAATATGGGACAAGTTCAGGGGAGGGATTTAAGTCAGAGAGGGACAGAGGGCAGAACTTTCCTCCCCTTCATTGGGCTGGAGGAGGAGGAGGAGGAGGAAGGAGCCGGGGGAAAGAAGGGGCTATGAAGGGCAGAATCATGAAGGAGGAGGAAGAAGGAGCCGGGGGAAAGAAGGGGGCCATGAAGGGCAGAATCGGAAGGAGGAGGAAGAAGAAGCTGTGGGAAAGAAGGGGGCCATGAAGGGCAGAATCGTGAAGGAGGAGGAAGAATGAGCAGGGTGAAGGGGAATAAGGTCAGAGGGAGGGCAGAGGGCAGAACATTCCTTCCTTTCATGAAGGAAGAGGAGGAGGAGGATGAAGGAGCCGGAGGAAGGGTGCAAAGGACAATGAGGTGACTGACGGAGCAAGAGGAAGGAGATGGAGAAAAGGTCAAGTTCAGAGTAGGTCAGAGGGAGGGCACAGAACGGAACAAGTCTCCCTCTCGCACTAGGCAGCTTTTTCTCTTTTTATTTTTTATATATTTGACATACTATGTGAATGTTTTTTGCTACAGTGTGATACATAAATAGATAGAATGTGTCTGCTTGTGCTACATTTCCCTTTCATTTTGCTCCTGGAATAGAATGTGTGTTTATATGCGAATGCTACAATGCGAATGTTACAAATGTTTCTCTTTCAATTTGGCAAATTGACACAGAATGCTTTTGCTACTGTCTTTAAGGAATTCGGGGGTGGCTGGGGGAAAGCAAAGGATGCAAAGATGGCATTTAGGATGAGGAATTAATTATTATTGTTGTTGTTGTTGTTGTATATGTATGTGAGGCATTCTGAGGTGGCAAGGAGGGAGGATGCAGAGATGGCATTAGCTTGCATATTGGGGTTGAAAACAAAGGCAGGGGAAGATCCATAATCTGTAGTGACCCAAATATACACAACACACACACACACCTGGAGGTTTTTAAATTTGACAAAATATGCGCATACTGCCGCCAGTTTGTCTTTTTTAAAAGGAGGGGGAAGCACACATCCAATTGCCCAATTGCTGTAGGAAATGTCACCGTGACAAAAGCGGAACTGAATTTGACTGACACCAAAGGCGCCTTCATTTTAAACCATTTCTGCAAATGTGAACTCTCCACAAGAGCTGCAATGGAATTCAGGGTTAAATTACCCTGATTGAGGTAAATTTCTAGTGGGCATTTGCTTCCGGAGGGATGGGGGGGGGGGGGAATCCAAATCTGCCCAGTGCAAATAGGTGAGTGGGAATGGGGCCATACAGTACATTCTCTCTCTCTCTCTCTCTTTCCCCTATATATATAGAAACAAGTATATTGTGCATTTTGGTAGGCCAATAAAGATATCAGTGTTTGGTGAATTTTTGTTTGAATATGTAGAAACTGTAGAAACAATGCAGTTTAACTGCCGTAGCTCCATCCTCCTGAATCTTCAGACTTGTTGATTCATGAGGCACCAGCACTCTGGCAGAGAAGGCTAAAGACTTTGTAAAACTACCAATCCCAAGATTCCATGAGCTGGTGCTACAGCACTTAAAGTGGTTTCAACCTACATTATTGCTACAGTGTAGATGTGTACATAAATTGATTCAGTGGGTCTACTCCAGCTGGAATGAATCATTAGGATTTAGGCCATGATGTGTCAGGTTCCCGTAAAAATTGTGATTCCTCATATTTGATCCCAGAGTCAAGAAGGTCTACCCAAATGCAGGAGGCCAGGGTGACCAGACACATCCTACTTTTCCAGGACACGTCCTCCATTTCAACCTTCTGTCCAGGAGGAATTCCAATAGACCCTCCATTTTGAACCTGACTGAGAAGCATGAATTTATATTTATACGAATGTTTTGAGCTTTGATTTGGTCATGGCCAACATTTTTCCTGCATGTCCTCCATATTGAGCATGACAAAGCGACATTGTCATGCCCTCCTTTTTGTTTCTTTTTGCGGCACCTTCTCCTTCTGGTCCTCTTGCTCCTGGCAAGGAAAGGACTGTGCTCTGTCCATGCGCAAAGGTCATTTGAATTGGGAGTTTCTGTCTTTCAGACAGGGCTCAGTGGGGAGCCACAAATGGGGTTGGAGCTAGACAGAGGGGACCTTTCTTCAAAAGACCTGGAGACTCAGAAGGAGGGAGGCGGACCTGAAAGGGTTTAGTGCAGCAGGGTGCTTGACCACGGTGGACACAGAGTGACCAGAGGGCCTCCTTTTCCAGGACATCATTTCCACCTTCTGCCCAGGAGGCATCCCAAAAGGCCCTCTGAGCCTGACTCAGAAGCAGAAATGTCCATATCTAGGAGTGTTTTGAGCTTTTCTTTCATCAGGTCCTCCATTTTCTTGTATGTCCTCCATTTTGAGCCTGACTGAGAGAAGTAGGGATTTCCCCCTATTTCTATGAGTGTTTTGAGCTTTTATTGGGTCATCTGCTTCACTTTTCTTGAAGCTCCTACTTTCAGGGTGACCAGGCATCCTCCTTTTCCAGGACACATCCTTCACTT
>NC_056522.1:105490147-105565524 GCF_019175285.1 Sceloporus undulatus | reverse complement strand
CAACCTTATATCCAGGAAGGATTCCAAAATGTCCTCCTTTTGGAGCCTGACTCAAAAGATGGGTTGACATTTCTAGGAGTGCTTGAGCTTAGGTTTGGTCCTGTCCTCCATTGGTCTTTAGCGTCCTCCATCCTGAGCATCCCTGATGAGCATGGATTGACATTTCTAGGAGTACTGGAGCTTAGGTTTGGTCCTGTCCTCCATTGGTCTTTAGCGTCCTCCATCCTGAGCATCCCTGATGAGCATGGATTGACATTTCTAGGAGTGTTTCGAGCTTAGGTTTGGTCCTGTCCTCCATTGATCTTGTGCGTCCTCCATCCTGAGCATCCCTAAGGAGCATGGCTTGACCTTTCTAGGAGTGTTGGAGCTTACAGTTGGTCCTGTCCTCCATTGGTCTTGCGTGTCCTCCATCCTGAGCATCCCTGAGGAGCATGGGCTGACGTTTCTAGGAGTGCTGGTGCTTGGGTTTGCCCAGGGAGGTCCTCCACTGTGTCTCCGGAGAGTCCTCCCTTTGGCGATGCCTTCTCTTTCTTGGGCAGCTGAAGAGGAGGAGTTCTCGTTCTCCTCCTCCTCCTCCTCCTGCTGCTGCTGCTCTGTTGCCTGCTGTGTCCTGAGCAGCCTTTAAAAGGGCCTCCCTGGGGCTGCTTCTCCTTCTTCCCATCGGAGGAGGCGGTGCACCTGCTGCGCTGCGCTGCGGGGCTGGCGCTCTGCTGCCTGGACTCCAGGGAAAAGGCATGGCCACCCTCCCAGCAGGCGCCTTGCACCAAGAGCAGCAGCAGCAGCAGCAGGAGGGCTACCAGGAGGCGCTCCTGGCCCAAGGCTTCCTCCAGCCTGCCCCCGACCCAGAGGGGAGCCCAGGGCCAACGGGGATCAAGGCAGGTGAGGGGCCCTTGGGCCAACACCACCCCAGACCCAGTGCTGAGACTCCTTCCAACTTGGGCTGGGTCATCTCCTCCACTTTTCTTGAAGGTCCTCCATTTCTAAGCCTTGAGCAGGAATTTCTTCTTGGAGTGTTTGGAGCTTTGAATTGCTCATCTCCACTTTTTCCTTGAAGGCCCTATCTTCAGGGGGACCAGACATGTCCTCCTCTTCCAGGGCCTATCCTCCATTTCAACCTTCTGTCCAGGAGAGATTCCAGAATGCCCTCCATTTGGAGCCTGGCTAAGAAACATGAGTGTATATCAATATATTATTGATATTGATATACTATTAATGTTGATATATTAGTGTTTTTAGCTTTTGTATGTGGTCACCTCCTCTACTTTTCTTGAAGGTCCCACATCCAGGGTGACCAGAGCTCCTCCTTTTCCAGGACCTGTGCTCCTTTTCAACCTTCTGTCCAGGAAGAATTCCAATATGTCCTCCATTTTGAGCACAACTAAGAAGCATGGGTTTATAGTTATATATTAGTGTTTTTCACTGTTGTATGTGGCCATCTCCTCTACTTTTCCTGAAGGTCCTACCTTCAGGGGGAGCAGAGCAATTCCTCTTCCAAGGCCTATCCTCCATTTCAGCCTTCTGTCCTCCATTTGGAGCCTGGTGAAGAAGTATGGATTTAATATTTCTGGGAGGGGATCAGGGGGATCAGGTGTCCTCCTCACCACCAAGGAGGACCAGGCAAAATGGAGGACCTTCCAGGAAAACAGTGGAGGACCTGAGCAAATGCAGTTGACCCTTCCTATTCAAGGATTCTTTGTCCATGGATTCAACCATCAACAGCTTGAAAAGAATCAAATACTATGTCTATGTATATATATATATATGTGTGTGTGTGTGTGTGTGTGTGTGTAAATTTACAGCGCTTTATAAATAAAGGTTAATATTATATATATATATATATATATATATATATTCCCAAAAGGAAAGTTTGATTTTGCAATTTCTATGAGGGATAGCATTTTACTGCTTGAGCATCCACTGATTTTGAATTCCCCACTTGAGCATAAAAACCCACTGGGTGACCTGGGTCACACACTCTCAGACTCCTCTGAACAAATCTTGCCAAGAAAACCCCACGATGGGGTCACCTTAGGATCACCATAAGTCGGAAATGACAACAATCTAAGCCTGGGGACTGGAAGTAAGTGTCAGGACTGAGGCCCTTGGTGAGTAGTGGGTGGCAGAAGTGAAGCACTTTGTGTAAGCCACAGCTTGGAAAAGTGCCTTTTGGGGGTTCCAACTCTCAGGCTTGTCTAGCCAGGCTTTTAGGACCTGTGGCTGCCATGGGGATTTGGGAAGTTTTAAGTCATTGCTTCCCAGGAACTTTTCCAACCTCTGGCCTGTCTCTAGGATGCTAGTGTTTTTGACTCCTTGGATCTTTTACCATAGGAGTCATGGCACTGTTTTGTAGGGAACTGATTTCCAAAGAACTGCAGCCGAAGAGGCACAAGGGAGCCCACATGGCCTTTGCTTTTTGTCTTACTGTTTTAATTACATCAAAGAACAAGGTGAATGGGGTGTGTAAGGTAGCATTTTTAACCCTAAGTCTGGTTACAATATGTTAGTTTAAGGTGTTACTCTTTATTTGCAATACAGTAAATGGAAATATAGAAGTCTGAGGCAAGAATACACAGATTACACTTTTTGTTTCATTCCCCCCCCCATGTCTTTCTCTCCATCCACATCTCTCTTTATTGGACACCTTCATCCTAAACTTATTTAATGAAGAGTAATGCCACTTTAATTAGGAATATGCACTACTGAGTTCAGTAGGACATATTTCCAAGTAAATGTGTATACGACTTTAGTGGGATTGTCTAAAGTTAGATACTCAAAGTTTTGCACCAACCATTTTCTTTATATACCCACTTTTTTCACAACCACGATAGCATATTTCAGTGGTGCAGTGTCTACTGATGCACAAGTTTGCAAGTTTCATACTGACACAGCATTCTTCATTAGGTATCCATTCATTCATTCATTCATTTTCATTTATTCATTCAGGGAGATGAAATTTAACTGGATTGATGCCAGTTGGGTTAAAATTATGCAACTGAGACACACAAAATTCTACCATCCTTGTGGATAAAATAGCCAAAATAGTGGCATTTCTTGGATAGTTACAGCAATATCCACATTATTAATGGGACTAATGCTTTGTTGGACATTTTTGATTTTCTTCCTTTCCCCCTCTTTTCCTGTTTTCCTCTGTTGCATGCAATATAAGTGAATAATCTTTTATAAGATAATTTTTACAGTGGTCTTCTTCACATCTTTTCTAGTTTTACAGGTATATGATTTTGAGATAAAAACAGTGAAGGTTGGGAAAAAAGGAAATAGTATCCACCTGCCCACACATGCAATCTATATTGAAACTATGCTGTGGTTAAAAAAACCAACAAAACTGCCTATTGTGTCTGATATCATTCTCATAGAATCATAGAGTTGGAAGAGAGGGCCATCCAGTCCAACCCCCTGCCATGCAGGAACTCTCAATCAAAGCATCCCCGACAGATGGCCATCCAGCCTCTGTTTAAAGACCTCCAAGGAGGGAGACTCCACCAGTCTCTGAGGGAGTGTGTTCCAGTGTCAAACAGCCCTTGCTGTCAGGAAATCCCTCCTAACGTTGAGATGGAATCTCTTTTCCTGGAGCTTGCATCCATTGTTCCAGATCCTGTTCTTTGGAGCAGCAGAAAACAAGCTTGCTCCCTCCTCAATATGACATCCCTTCAAATATTTAAACAGGGCTATCATTTCACCTCTTGGGCACAGTTTCCAGACCCTTCACCATTTTAGTCCCCCTCCTTTGGACATGCTCCAGTTTCTCAACATCCATTTTGAATTGTGGTGCCCAGAAATGGACACAATATTCCAGGTGAGGCCTGACCAAAGCAGAATACAGTGACACTATTATTTCCCTTGATCTAGACACTATACTTCTATTGATGCAGCCTAAAATTGCATTGGCCTTTTTAGCTGCCACATCACATTGTTGACTCAAGTTCAATTTGTGGTCTACTTGGACTCTTAGATCCCTTTCACACGTAGTTTCATTCAGCCAGGTGTCTCCTATCCTATATCTGTGCATTTCATTTTCTGCCCTAAGTGCAGTACCTTACATTTCTCCGTGTTGAATTTCATTTTCTTAGCTTTGGCCCAGCTTTCTAGTCTATTCAGGTCATTTTTAATTTTGATCCTGTCCTCAGGGGTATTAGCTGTTCCTCCTAATTTGGTGTCATCTGCAAATTTGATAAGTATGCCCCTAATTTTGTCATCCAAGTCATTGATAAAGATGTTGAATAGCACTGGCCCCAGAACAGAGCCCTGTGGGACCCCACTGGTCACGTCTCTCCAGGCTGAAAAGGAGCCATTGCTGAGTACCCTTTGGGATCCTCATACCCACCCCAGATATTTAAATAAAGTAAATGAAACCCATCCCTTCCGGATTATTTTTAATTTACTGTATTTTCTTTTTAATCCTCTCCCTACATGCAGAAATTCATTTTAGCTGTGAACCGCTTTCCTCAGAAGAGGAGGATGGAGAGACCCATGAAAGAAAGATAAAATCTCTCAACAAACACTTGCCTCCAAAGAAAACCATCACTCAGATTATGAAGGATAAAAAGAAGCAGACCCAGCTCACCTTGCAATGGTAAGTTTATTAACCTTTTCAGAGGGTAGATTTAGTGTTCCTTTCCCCTCCTTCACAATATTATTTATTTTTCCTTTGTTTTCATGGGGAAAGATGTGTAACCATCTGCAGTGGAATTCATAGCATGAACAAAAATGATATAATATAACATGTGGCATTATGCATTGTGGTGTGATGAATCTGTATCTTCCCAGCCTGTACCCTGTAAACTGGCTTAGAAGAATATTTTGTGTCCTTTATGCAGGCAGTTTTTGGAAACAGCTAATAAATAAATAAATAAATAAATAAAGTTAGTTTTTATATATTTTTTCTTGGGAAAAAAACCCCCAGTGGATAATTGTGTTCTGAGCAAGATGATAAATATTGATAACAAATACTTTTTCTTTGTGAACTCTATATAATTGTTAAATTGGAGGTTTCAAGACAAAAATAAAATAAAATCTGATACAGTATGTATCCAGTTGAATCCAGTGATGTCATTTTGCAAGTAAACTGGACACTTGAGTCTCCTACATGTCTCCCAGTCTGGTGCACATGGTTTGCAATCCTCCAGAGGAGGTGTGAGGGACATGCAGGTGGCTGCAGAAGGAGGGAGAAAGCATCTTCCTTGAGCAGAGTGGCATAAGTAATATTGGATTTAGCTCTATGTGTAAATACTTTATTCTATAAATATTTACTATTGTGTAGGACATTACCACACAAGTTCCACTATAACAACAATTGCATCAGTCCCCCCCCAATGCAAACATATCACTTTAAGAGCATCCATCACTGTGTGTCTTCTCAACTGTGCAACTGGGACTGCTGTTCCTCTCATACTCTCTTCCTGACTCTCCCTTAACACCACCTACCTGCCCTATTCCCTACTCAGTATGCCTTTTCCCCAATTTTCTCTTGTTTTTCCAGAGGTCTGCTACTGTGAGTTAAATTTAAGAAAAGGAATAGAAAAAAATCAGGCATCTTGCGCATAGTGAGGAGAGGGGGTACATGGGGAGACAAAGGGGAGACACAGACTGCCAAGCTCACAACTTCCCCAGCAGCAAGATTTTGGACCTGGGGACTAGCAATATTGCAAGATTATTGACAGGTTTCCTTCATCAATGAAAATGAATAGGGCTGCAGCCACTATGGGTCGGGACAGAGTAGTCATGGATTGGAGGTGGCTTTGTTCAATAAGTATCTCCAAAGCTGCTTTTTTCCTGGTCTAATCAGGGTTTAAAATCAACATGTAGTAATATCCTTAACCAGCTAATGAATTTTGTAAAATGGGTTAAACCTTGATATATCACATTTTGTGTTTGACTGTTTGAATTAAACTCCAAAAAGCTACCAAGATAAAGCTTCCAACAAATGGAAATGCCAAGAGGTTATGTTTTCCCCCCTGCAATTACTTTTCTCTCACCACTCTTTACTCCAGCTCTAGATCAGAATTAGGAATTGCTGCAGGAAAGGTGGATATATTTTAATGGCTGGTCAGATCTGGCAAAAGTGTTGCTGAACCGTCCGAGCCTTTTTGGTAAAAAATGCTTAATCAGCTATCTAATGGGAAAAGCTGCAGAGAAATGAACACCCATATAACTTTCCAGCACTCTTTAATAAATACGCATTTAATGAATAGCTGCCTGCAAAATGCATGATGTCATCAGATCTGAACTCTTATTCCAAGCCAATATGACTAAACTGAAACTGTCATACTTTGGACAGATCATGAAACAATGGCATTTATTGAAAGTGACAATAATCCTCAGCAAAGTGGTAGGTAGTAGGAAAACCAGAAGACCAATCTACTGATGGATTGATTCCATCAAGGAAGCCAGGGCCCTGAGTTTCCATGACTTAATGATTCATGACTGGGGTCCTTGGAGATTCCTCATTCATAGAGTCACCATTAGTCAAAGTCAACTTGATAACAAATAAGAACAACATTAATACACGAGGGACTTATTTCTTAGATGAGAGATTTATTTCTCCTGATCATTTATTTGGGGGACAGTGTTGGGAAGCACTGAAAAAAATCAGACATAAATGTTGGAGGACTGTGGCAGCTCATGTGGAGTGGGGACCGGACCCTAAAATGATGTTGTGAAGTAGCTCCACTTGGTCCACAAGCTGCTTGTGGTGGGAGGTATTGTAAGCACAATGGATAGAGACATCTCTAAAGGTACTTTAAGAGAAGTATGTAGAGAAATGAGGATTTAAGATAGCATAAGATCTTTTGTTGTTATTATTGGCTCATTTTTCACCTGCAGGCTGGAAGAGAATTATATTGTATGTGAAGGAGTTTGTTTACCAAGGTGCATCCTCTATGCACATTACCTGGATTTCTGCAGGAAGGAGAAACTTGAACCTGCTTGTGCTGCAACATTTGGTAAGGTAGGTAACACATTTGATACACCCTGTTTTTTTCATCTTTAATCATCAGGACTGTTTCCTTCATTTTGCTCAGGAGTCCTATATCCTGAGTATCTGAATTCTTCTATGAAAACAGGAGCATAGAATCCTTCCACTGGATTTCCCTGAAAGGTGATTTAAAAAACTAGTTACTGGTGAGATACACTTTAGGCTTTTTGTTGCATGCTTTCTAACAGAATTGAGAGGAACCAATCATAAAAACAAGGGATTTGTGCTAAGGTAGAATGAACCATTCACCTTAAGAAATGTATATTATAAGAATGTATACTATGAGAATGAGGAACAGTTAATGAAAGTAAGAGTTTGGAAGGATAAAGTTGCCTGTAAATAGTTTCTTCCCATCCTGCAAATATCCACTCGTGTTTTAATGCTGAAACCATTTAATCAATGTGAGAGGTAGGTTTTCCAAATTAAATCCAAACTGCTATGAACTGGGGAAACTGAACACCAAGAAAGCTTTGGAGATCAGCTTTTTAAAAACATCCATGATCTCTTCCAGTTACCTTGAAGAGCTGAAACACATTAGTTTAATGAAACTTGGGGGATTCTCCTTATGATATTCAGTGACTTCAGTACCAAGAGGCAGAAAAAATCCTGTATTACTTCCTCTTCCAAGGTTTGGAAACAGTGAGATTATCTTTTTGTATTAGCTGCATGTCTGTCCATTATCAGTATTTATTCTGCTTTGGCTGCTGGGTTGTGGTGTCTGCATAGAGGAGCGGGGGCTCATTTGTCAGCTTGTCCTTACTCCAAGTTGCTCCATTGCAAGTCAATTTAAGGAGTGGTTTTAATTAAACTGTTAGAAGAGAAATCCCAGTATCAACATATACTTGAATTTAAGTTTCAGGATTGTTTACCTCAACAAACATTTAAAAAGATTGGTTTGCCCAGCTGAATAGCCTTATTTCAAAACCAAAGAATATTATCCCCATTGTTTGGATAACCATTTCAGCTAGGAATATGGCACAGTTGTCTTGCTGGCAGTTTTCAGGGCAGTTTCACACATGATGCTAAAAGTGCCCTTTTAGTATTTGTATAATATATGTACTGTGTAGTTTGGCTCAATGTGGCATGCAAAATAGAAGATGGCCATGTTAACAGGCTTACATTAAAGTTTCATAAAATGCAAAAACAACAAAAACAAAAAAGCTCACCATACAATTCAAACATATGAAAAACACATCTTTAGTCTGGACATAGCTATATCACAGATTTCAAATGGATCAATAATGATTCTTGTCCTGAGAGAATTTTGGGAACTATAGTTTTGTAAAAAAGGAAAGGAAAGGAAAGGGGAAAAAAAAGGAAGGATTGTGAATATCAGTTGGAATTCTTTCTTTGCATCCCCATTAAATTATGGTCTCCTAATTTATTTTGGGAAGCCACAATAAGTAAAGCAGAGCTTGAACACTTTTTAATAATAATAATAATAATAATAATAATAATAATAATAATAATAATAATAAATTCAGTCATAGTTCCGGTGCCCAACAAAGTAATTAATTACTATATTTCCTTGTTATTCAAAGGTAACTAAAACAGCTACTTGCTTATCATTTTTTTAAAAAAAGAATACCAGAATTTTGCATATTGCTGGCCTCTAATAAGAAAAGATATAAGGCTGAGGCATGAAGCAACTTTATTACTATAAAAGTGACAAGATGGATACATTTATAGCACAAAATGAATGACGTTATTCCACACTATGTTATATAGTTGCATTATGACTGAATAACTTCATTCCTCATTATGCCTTCATTATTGCAAAAGCAATTCATTAAAGTGATGAATTCTTTAATTCTAGTTACTTCCAAGCTTTGAGTTAAATTGCTAGAAAATGGATTTAGGTGTAAATCCACTCCTATTACATGCCAGCCTTCATTGTTAACTGTAAACCTGATCTACATGCCTGGGCCTTGCCTCTTTCCATCTCCTAAATGTGCAAAAGAAATAATTTAATTTATTAGGCTAGCCCACACTTTTTATTATTTTGAAAGAAAAGAGGCAAGATTGGGAGTGAGAAAGAATATGGTACATATTTTAATTTAAATTGTAATTTTAATTAAATAACTAAAGAATAAAATACATTTTTATGGACTGTAAATAAGTGGAGGGTGAAAGTCATGGAATGTAATGTGGGGGGGGGGGTAGGAATTCAGATATAAATTAAATGTTTCATGTTACTGCTATACATTGGTATTGGTATAGGTATAGATAGATATAGATATAGATATGCTTGGTTGACTGAGCAGCCTGGGATGCACTGTTTCAGATCACAAAATATGAACCGGCAGCATGCAGATAAGCAAGCATAAAGTGTAGGTAGGTGGGGAAAACTGCACAGCAGCCAAATAAGGCTGTAGCATGCAGATAATGGTTATATATTTCCTGGGCAGATCAGATTGAAGACTTCTGCTTTCTGGTCCACTCTGAAGCTTTACCTTCTGGCCACACCAAGCAGGAAATTGGTTGGCCAGTGGATCAAGGACTTCTGGGAAAGTTAGGCGGGTTACAGACCGCCAAAAAATACATAGTGACTACGTATTAGGGTTAGGAAGGTGCGGTGCTTCTGCACCCCCTAACCCTAATACGTAGTCACTACGTATTTTTGGCGGCGGCTGTTCCAGACGTGTCGTGGCACCTATGACGTCACGAGTGCACCAGCGGCACCTCACGGCGTCATAGCTGCGCCGCAGAAAGAAGCTCAATTTTGGAGCTTCTTTTTTGCTCTGTAAGGGAGCCGCGCGGTGTGGCTGCAGCGGCTCCCTTACAGAGCAAGCGGCGGCGGCGGCAGACCGCCGCAAAGCAGCGGTCTGTAACCCACCTTAGTATGAGCTTCACTACCTCCCAAACCTGTACAGGATCACTGGAGACACTGTCTTCCATTCTACACACACACAACCTGAAGGAAAACAAACCAGAGCCTCACATAAGCTGGGAGCCTGCTTAGTCACTGTAGTGCTAAAATATTATAGGGCTACCATGATGCTCAGGAAGTATCCAGGTAACTAGAATTTACCTACTAGTAAGTCTAATCTGCACAGCTGAAATAATGTAGTTTGACACCACTTTAACTGCCATGACTCAATGCTATGAAATTGTGGGATTTGTAGTTTTGTGAAACATTTAACCTTCTCTGTCAGAGAGCCCTGCTAATACAACAAACTACAAATCCTAGGATTCCATAGGAAGGAACCATGATAGTTAAAGTGTTGTCAAAATACACTATTTTTGCAGTGCAAATTGAGGCCTAATGAAAATGAAGGTGTTTCACATATATACAGGTATTACAAAGGGAAAGGGTAAAATTTTGTTCTTTGGCTCATTTTTCTTTTTGGTTCTAGATATTTAATAATTGGCATTTCACTTTAGACTATTCGCCAGAAGTTTCCTCTTCTCACTACAAGAAGGCTGGGCACAAGAGGCCATTCAAAGTAAGGCATCATTCAAATCTATTTGATTTCTTAATCTGCAGATGCTCGTTTTAAACCACAACATGCTTATTCAGACATTTAGATGTCTTGCATATGATAAAAAATATGGCCACTACATCAGTCACAACTTACTGGTTTGCATCCTGAGAATCAAAATGAAATCCATAGAAAGGAACTTTTCAACCCCTTCTCTCCCTTCCTCTGGGGAAAAGTATCTCTAGAGGACTGAGGAAATCAATACTATAATTTAAAGTGTCCTTTTGCCTGTCTGTTATGTAATGTAAATTGACATGTTTAGTAGTATAGTCACAATGCTTTCCCCCCCTTGCTTTTCACCAGCTCCTGAATGACCATTGAGGTGGGAAAATTTAAGTGAAATAGTGAGTTGTGAGGTGGGGTCATTGCAGGAGGTGGAAGAGACTATCAGCTGAATATAGGTCCCAAAACACTGATCAGCTTTGCTGGGTTGACATAACTCATATCTTTTTAACTACAGCAGAGATGGAAACCTGTTATCCTCTTGATTTTGGATCAATCCCATGCTGGCTGGGACTGTTGAGCATCAAAGTACAGCACTATCAGGAGTGCAATAGGTTCTCATCCCTGTTCTCCAATGTAGCTATAATAAGGCTAGGATTTATTTGTACTGGCAGTATAATTTTTAAAAATGTTTGTAAAGCCAGACAGAAGATATTTTGTGTGTATGCATGCAATAAGATCTCAATTAGAAAAAGCATAAACTCTTTATACTTTTAGTTTTGGAGCACTTGTGCTTCTAACCTATCACAACAACAGTATGTTTTGGGATTTTGCAGTTGTTTTATAAAGTCAGCAATCAGTTGTTCATCAGTGATTGTTGTTAATAGCTAGAGAGAAAACCATGGATTCAAAATGAGTGAGGAAATTCCTTTTACAAATTATGCAGTGGCAAGGATCACTCTACCCATTTTGAATCTCTGTGACTTCACTAATTGACTCTATGCACTTTAAAAGATGGATGCAATTATGTTTTTCAAAAGATTGAAGAGAACCATTCCTACACATTTTGGCACATTATCACTGGTTTTCTAAGGGCCTGAAACTGACTATCTATCCCTCCTTCCCTTCCCTTCCTTTCTGAAGACTGAACATCTGAGCTAGCTAATGGTGTAAACAAACACCAGATGTCATTGTTAGAATCCAGGTAAAACTCAGCCAAAAAGGCAGTATGGTATCTCTAAACCATCCTTTGTTGACTACTCTTTTCTCAGAGGAGAAGAGATCTCTGTCCATTTGATAGAGTTAGCTCAGAAAACAACAACTTAACCAAAAGACAGAAGCCTGAGCATATAACTTACCACCTTAAATCTGGATCAAGGGAGAGAAGTGCAACCTGCCCAATGTTGTTGGGCTGAAAGTCTCAGCAGCCTTATCCAGAACATCCAGTGGCAAGAACTGCTGAGAGCTGCAGTTTATTTGCACAATTGCATGTAATAATCATTTTTGCAATTACTTGCCATTTTTGCTTTATTTGTGGGATGCTTTATATGTGCTTTAATCTCTCTTTAATGCCGAAATTGGCCCCAGTGTGATAAACTCCTATAAGAGTACAAGGGTATGTACACTTTGTTATAAGACATATAAATTGGGAGATGTCCAATCTTGGCATGTGCATGTGTGCAAGAGAGAAAGAGAAAGGAAAGGAAAGCTTAAAGACTGGTAAGGGGAGGTTATTACTTATACTTAATTTGCTGAAATGGATTGCAAAGGACACTCCTAAATGGTGGATTAAACTGAAACCAAAAGAACAGGTGTTTCAAAGCTGCCTAGGGCTTTCATTGGACAGAAACACAAGGTGATAGATGGGCAAAGTTGGGCATCCAGCCAGCAGTTTGAAGAATGAGTTAGTCACAACAGGATTGGTCTTGAAACTGCCATACACTTTCAGTGGCCCTACGAAAAGTATACTTCCCCCCCAAAAATACAAAAGACCAAGTGGTCCTCTGTGAAGAAACTTTTCTCCTCAGTTGAAAAAAGATGGTGGCATTATATGAGCATCTTTCTAAAAAGGGCGAGTTAAGATACCTTAAGATGCTGAAAAAAGTATATTTGTTTTACTACAAGATAAGACCAATGGGCTTCAGAAGGGATTATTAAAACAGCATGCATGGATCTCTAAAAGATGCATCTCTTAATGACAAAGACAGACAAGTAATATAAGGCTTTCTGAAAAGGGAATCTTGGGTATTCAATGAATGAACCAGGAGCATACAGAGACGCACAGTGTTCTTAATGTTGTTATGCTCAACCGGTTGTATTCAGAGTGTGAAATTCCAGGTGTGAGGGCAACCTGTTCTCCTAACTGCATCAAGGGGTCAGCCTAGCAAATCTGAGAATCCCATGGCTTGAGGCATTCAAGTGTTAGGATATTCTTGTCCATATTTCAGTGGAGGGTCTGGTCTTGTGCTCTGGCTTTTGCACCATTAACTGCTGGATCTTGTCAGTGTGGCAGCTAGAAATGGACCAAATGAAGCTGTAGAGGACAAAATGGAAACTCGCAGGAAATAAATAAACACATAAATAAATATTATTTCTTACCCACCTCTCCCTAAGGCTTGAGGTAGGGTACAACCTAGGTTAAAACAGATAAAAAGAGGAAGAGCCAGGAGGTGTGTCAGGAGAATGAAGGAAGAGAGTAAAGCGAGAAGAATGAAGCAAAGTCGAGATAAGGAAGTAGTCATTTCATACACCACAGTTAATGAAATTCCACATGGATTACTTAGTAGAAACCATAAAGAATGATGGCTCCAGTCCAGAGGAAGTTGGTTGCACATAAGCCCTATCGAAATCAATGTGACCAATACATTAGTCATGCCTAAATTAAATCCTAGGACTTCACCATAGCTAACATTCTTTGGATTGGGGCCAAAGGTTAGCGGTGCAGCTGTGATTTCTCTTGAGGAATAACATGTGCATATGTCATGGAGTAATAATGCACATCCCCCCCCACACACATACACATATTCACTCTACAGAGCAGTTTGAGCTCAAGTTACAGTGTAATTTCTTTGTTGACTTTGATCAATTCTAAATTTTAGCTCCTCCTTCCATCATTTCTGAAAGCCATTATCTTATTTATTAAAAGTGATTTAGTGGGTTAATAAAACTGATATGGCAGCTGGCCTTGTGATAACAAGTTATTGCTAGTCCCTGAGCAGCTTAATCGTATCATTGCCTTATCAGCCATCATTTGTGTCAGCATATGCTACGGTCAGGGTGACTTGCTGTGCAGGAACATATGTTCACGCACATGGGAAGGGATGGGTGAAAGAAAGTCAATTATTCTGCTTCTTGCTGAAAGTCTTGATGAGAAAGACAAAGATTAGCAGTGCAGCTTTTATTTAGTTTCAGTAAAACAGAAACAATTAGACATTAAAGCAAACAAATCTGATCTATCCACTCCCTCCTATAAATCTGTTGCTTCTCCCAAGTCAACACTAAGTTAACAGGCTCTTTTTATAGGCTGTGATGCATAATATATACTATATTATTAAAACTGTATTTCACCTCATAAATATTATAATACTTTATGCTTATAATATTTTTATTTTACACTGTAGATGGAAGCTATCAACAATAATATGCATCATATGATTAAATATGCAAACCTCTCTGTGGTAGTTAATGACCAAAAAACAGTATCCAGTAGACATGGGTCTGTATTTTCTTTTCTGCCTCCACCAATTAGAAAGGCTTTTTTCATTTAAAATATATATTTAATTGTTTTAAATGACATATTTTTCATTACTTTATGAAATAATCTAGCTTATTTTCCGAGCCAATCTGAAAATCTTTGGAAATCCAGCTACTCCACCATTTGGTCTTTGTGGATTCATCAGACACCCTCCCTGTAAGCCCTCCAGTCTCCCAGAAACTCTCTTCTTTCCAGGGTTGCATTTACACTGCAGAACTAATGCCATTTGACACTGCTTTTAGTGCCATTGCTCTGTGGTGTGGAATTTTGGGATTTGTAGTTCTGTGAGCTATTTAGCCTTCTCTGTCAGAGAGCTCTGGTGCCACAACAAACTACCAATCCCAGGATTCCATAGGATGGAGCCATGGCAGTTAAAGCAGTGTAAAATTGCATTAATTCTTCAGTGTATCAGCAGCTCAGGAAATACTTAGCAGGCAACAGCACAAGTAGGACTGGCATGTGAGGAAAAGGAAGGAAGATGTTCTTACCACTCCTACAGTGCTGGCCACTGTGCCTGGACTAAAGTCCCCACAGCCCAGAATAGATGAACTAGAAGTCAAGGGGGAAAAGGACAGGCAACCCCTCTCTGTCTCTCTCTGTGCACTACCTCAGTTCTCCTCTCATTCTTTGGTGAATCTTTGAGGGAGGAAAGCATTTGGGAGAACAGAAATACAGGAGGGGGTGATCTCACTCATGGGCTGGGTGCCTCTGTCATAGAATGGTAAAGGTGAAAGGAACTCATCTAATCCAATCTCCTACCAGTGAAAGTATTCACCACTAACACATATCTGACAGATGGCCATCCAGCATCTATTTAAAAACTTTCAGTGAAGGAGATGGCACCACCTTCTGGGTTAATCTGTTCCACTTTTGAACAGCTATTATCATCAGGATGTTCTTCCTACTATTTAGTTGGAATCACTCTTTTTTGTAATTTGAATCCATTAATTTGAGTCCTAATACCAGAATACTCCATCATGCACATGACAGCCCCTCTATGGTGCTGTCTGTCTTATATTTGCATATTGTCTTTCCACAAAATTCACCAAGGCAATCTACTGTACACCAATTCATATAAAGCACATAAAGGGAGCTTTCACACAACATAATTAAAGCACTACGATTCCACTTAAATTGCTAAGGTAGCATCCTGTGGAATTAAAACAGAAATGACTTCAAAGTACACATCATCATCAACAACAAGGGAGTATTTCAAATTCTCAGCCAGAGAGCTCTATTGCCTCCTCAAACTACACACTCCAGGATATCATAGGATATTCCCCTGGCAATTAAAATAAAATCATAGTGCTATAATTGTGTAGTATGGAAGGGCTCTAAATCAAATAAATCCAATTTAAACTGATATTATTTATTCTTTTCAAGTTATATGCTACCTTTTCCTCTAAAAGTGGCTTACAACAAGGTTAAAGCATTACAGTTTTAAAAGGTATATTAATGAGATGTGCCTTAACTTCATTTTTAAAAACTGAGAGACATAGGAAACTACTCTTAACTCTTATGGAGCTCTCTGGTTTTCTGCACTCTGGGAAAGATTGAAGAGAAAGCCCCTTGGTGACAATGGCAGGTTGGAATGACCCACCAGGGAGGTATTGACCCTGGCTGGAATAAAGGGGATGTTTATATCCTTTCTCCTCCCCATTTCGACTCCTCTCCCAATGCTCCAGGTTGTTTTCACTCTGTCTCAGCAAAAGAACTGGTGATTATCTCACATAAATGTCCCTAAAGAGCACTACTGCCAGGATAGATCTTTCAGCTTGCCTCCCATGGTTTGGACTAAAAAAGAGGGATAAATCTTCATTTGATTGTTATTCACTGGTCATTTAATGTGTTGTAGGCACTGAGGGTAAGTGATGGAATATATACAGTATTTGTGTGTTAATTGCTAAAAAATGTTGACCACATTCCTTCGTGGTTAGTGAGCAGGTAGAAGGGAGTTGAGACTGCCTCAAGAAGACCCAAGGTGAGTCTCTTGGAGTTTGCCTTTGCCTTCCTCTGAGGCTGAGAGAGTATGGCTTGCCCAAATTCACCCAGTGGGTTTCCATTACCAAGCAGAGGTTTGAACCATACTCTCCAGAGTTGTTGTTCAACACTTAAACCATTATATCACACTGGCTCTCCTGTGGCTTAACGTTAAAATGTTTTTTCACACCTCCAACACACACTCTCTTCCCATATATTTTCTAGTCTCCAGTTCAGGCTTTTCAAAGGAAGGTAGTGGTACAGTGGTTTGAGCATCTGACTTGGACTCTGGAGATTGGGGTTCAGTTCCCTGCTTGGCCCTGAAAACCCACTGCGGAGATTACCACATGGAAGACAGGATAGGGACGGGATCATTCTCCCATCCTTACCCCATCCATGACCCTAGTGAAAGTGATTGCACAAATCCCTTTCACACTTCAGCCTGCTGGTATTAACAGGTTAAGATGTCAATACAAAAGACTGCAAATGATGGCTGTCAGCTGAAAGCACTTTTCAGCCAGCTGCAGTGGGAAAGTGATTTGCGCAGTTACTTTCACTCATGCTCCCTGCTGGGTCAAGTTCCGGTCAAGTGTGAAAGTCCTTCTTGCAATCAGGTGGGAAGGATGGGACAGGGACTGGACATCCTGTCCCCCTTGTGATAATCTCCTGGGTGACCTTGGGTGAGTCACACCCTCTCAGCCCAGGAAATCCCATGATACATTCATCTTTGGGTCACCATAATTTGGAAATGACTTGACGGTACACAGCAACAACAAGAGATCCTACATGACAAAGTCCATCTGCTTATCTCCATGTGTGTTGGTCCCTCCAGGCCAGATTTTGGCTCTGGCCTCTAAATGGATGTGGAAGAAGAAAATGAGAAGAAAAGAGTAAAATGAGGCAGGCAGGCAAAATAATTACAAGTTTGTTGTTCCTCTGCCCTTCCCACTGTTGCAAACTACCACCCTCCCTTCTTTCCATTCACCTCCCTACATTCCCCCTTCTCTTGTGACAATAGCCCCAGAGAGCTTGGCTTTTGTCTGAGAAGTGGTAATTTTGGATGGACCACAAGAAACTAGAGAACATCTTTTTTCAGCCTGTTCAGAAAAGAAAATATGTACTTATGAAGTATATATATCTGCCACTAAGAGAATGTTGTAATATCAAGGTGTTTGTTTTTTTAAAAAAAAAAAGTTCTTCCTTGGATAGTGTTAATGCAAGATAACTGCATAACAGATATACAGCAGTTACAAAATGTTATGTGTCCATTCTGGTTGTCTTTATTTTCTTTGTGTCCTTTTTCATAATCTGTCAATATACTTTTGGGGTTCTTCCTCACTACAGGTATCACTACTATGGAATTGGCATTAAAGAAAGCAGTGCATACTATCACTCCGTGTATTCTGGGAAAGGTCTGACAAGGTATTGTGGAAGAAGTGTAATGCTAAGATACTGTTCTATGTCCACTGAGGAGCAATTTTTTGAGCTGATACTCAGTAATATGAAGTTTCTAAAGATGTGAGATGTTATACATGATGAAACAGCACATGGAAGAAAAGGCACTGGCATATGCAATAGTTTAAGGCAATTACCAAATGCTCAGCTGTTGTCTACACTCAGAATCAATGCAGTTTTCACTGCTTCAACTGCCATGACTCAATGGTATGGATTTCTGGGATTTGTAGTAATTTTTGTTAGATATTTAGTCTTCTCTGTCAGAGAGCTCTTGTCCTGCAACAGAATACAAATCTCAGAATTTTATGGGATGACAGTTAAAGTGGTGTCAAACTGCATTAATTCTGCAGTATGGCAGCACACTCAATGAGAAAGTGTCCTCCCTCTCGGCAAATCTGAAAAAAGCAACTATAAAAGTGGAAAGTTTTGTAACCACCTCCCCCCCCCCCCCCCCCCTTCCCAGGGCCCATTCTGGCACCCTAGGAGAGGAAATAAATTATGTTTTTGCGTGAAAAAGTCCAGGACTTGTACCCTCTCACAGTTTCCCTGTTCAGTGCACCACTTTCACCCAGTAGATATCTGCAGCTACTGTGAGAGTGAATGAAACATTTCAGACCCAGGTCCACTGATTCTACACCTCATCCTCAGTAATTGTATTTATGTCCTGCCACCAGACTGAAAGCATTTAACAAAGGTTCAAAAGAGAAAAGAGAGAAAAGAGAGCAATAGATGACGGGGAAAAGTTGCAGGTATAGTTATATTACCATATCACAGTATGAGGAGAATATATTTTTATAAGTGTATAGTGCACTGTTCTTCCCTGAACTAAAAGTCATATATCTTGGTTTTCAAAGGTTTTCTGGGAGCAAAATGAAGAATGAAGTAAGTAGCATGTGATGTGTTGTTTAATCTGTCAGATACTGATGCATTTGAAATGACTTTAGTGGCACAGACCTCTGTTGTTGTTTTTTCTATTAGGGATGTTACATATTCTTTGAAACATCAGGCTTTCACTTGTCCAGCCTCAACTCACATACCTCAGATTCTGGAAAAGTGGCTTCTTTTGAGTATTGCTTCTAAAATCTTGCATAGATTCTGGAAACTACTACAAAAGATTTGCCATGGCCTAAATCCAATTACTGGTCCAAACTGGAGTATACTCATTGAATCAATTGTTAAGTTATAAGTCAACATCTCCAAAATTTGTTTTTATTCAGTGGGTCCACTCTAGTTGGCATTGGGGTTAACATTTGGATTCAGACTAATATCTCCAGCCTCTGCAGTGTTTTATGCACCTTTAGAAGTCTGGAAATAGATCATCTTGATCCAGAGGGTTTTAGATCTAAAAGATAGATGCTCTCTTTAGAGATTTTAACAGTATAATGGTTGCTGACATGGTACTTGCTATGCCTGTTTATGGTTGGATGTTGATTCTTAAATATCAAGAATAATGTTTACCATGAAGTAAGTTTCACTGAACTACTGTGAATGCTGGGGTAGGCTTAGCTTGGCTCTCTGCAGGCAAAAGATCTCAGAGTCAGTCTCTGACATTTCAGTATGGAGCTGATTGGACCAATGCTCTAATGATGTAAGACAAGTTTTATTGTGACTTTGTGGTGATTGTTATATTTTTGCAGTCTTACATGACTTCTCTAAGGTCACAATCCATCACTTGCATTATGTTAAATTCCACTGAAATCAACTGGCCTCAGCTTTTAGTATAACCCTCATCTGCACTGTCTTCTAAGGCCAGATTGGTCTGTAAGAACACCAGTGGAATACACCAGAAATGTAACTTTCAGGCCATCCTTTTTCTTCATTGTTTTTCCCATGCATCTGAAATATAGGCCCCATACAGACAGGCTAAAACAAAGCTGCTTCGGGTCACTTTGGAGGTATGCTGTTTAAATGCTGCATGAGTGCTAAGGACTGGAGCGCAGCTTTGGCACAGCTTCCAGACTCTTAGGATGCATGCATCATTTAAACAGCATACCTCCAAAGTGACCTGAAGCAGCTTTATTTTGGCAGTCTGTATGGGGCCATAGTTGTGATTTGTATTTCAATATGGCACAACTACTGTTAATCACCTGGCAGTCTTGCTCAGTGCAGGCAGGTATCCTCTTATAGGAACAGTAGGTTCTTTGTTTGCTGAAGGAGGAAGGTAGCTGGTTTTCTTCCTAATTGCAAACTCTTTGTGTCACCTGAAACATTGCCCTGCCAGATCTCCATTCCTGCCAAAACCAATTTTGCATCAGGATCTTTGCAACCAATGGTCTAGTCATGTTACATATCTTTAAGTATTCAAAGTATATACACATAGGATTGTGCTGCAAGTTGCCTTACAACAGATGGTGTGATACGAATTGCATGGGTTAAGGATGTCATATATGAATCAGAAATGCAAGATCCCTGATAATGTGAATTTTCCCGTGCATTTAAACAACATGAACACCATGCTGTCTTTCTTATTTTAATCTCCATTTATCTAATTCAAAAAATAGTGAATGTCTTTTTCTGCAATAATGTTTCTTTTGTTACTCTTGTTATCATTTTTTAAAGAAACAATCACAAAATATTCATAAATAATTGTTTAACTTCAGCCATATTGACTCATGACCATCTTTTAAGCAACCTAATGTTTACGTCAACACAAGAGTAAGCAAACATAATTTCTTTCATTTAGCTCCTTATCTATATTTGAATAGCTCAATATTTGCACAAAGTGCAGCCTGGAAATCTTTTTTTTAAGAAGAGAAAAGAAAAGAAACAAATTTAAAAAGTTAATTGAAATCCTTCTTGAACTATGAGGCTGTCCCTGTCAGTATACAGAGATCTTGCAGTACCTTTAAGACTAAGTAAAAGATAGACGTTGGTAGCCTGACCTTTCATAGACACAGTACTAGGCTAAATGGATGTTGATCTGATCAGTGTGGTAATTCTGAGAGTGCCAGTATGTAAAAATGTGTGATCAATGGAATAAATTGAAAGGGTATGATGCTCAAGACAAACTAGTTGTATTTTCTTTGTGTTTTGTTCAACTACCCAAATCCTATGCCTCTGGATTCATCGTGAAAAATACATGACCTGGAATACAGTTCAGAAACCAGGGATGGATGGAGTGGACTTAATCTGGTTATATCTTTCAAGAATGTGTTCACAAATAAGTCCACGTAAATCCATTTCATCCTGTCTTTGTAGTGGCAAATAGCAAGGTAGAGGGGACAAAAGTTCTTTGTGTTACCAGACATCCATTCCTGAAACCTTTGACTGAAGCCATACTGTTTATCATAATGTACTTTATGTGCATGTGTAATACAAACATTTTAAATGTAATACAAGCATTTTAAAGACTGGAAGGAATGGTGTTATACTAAGAAAGCAACGAGAAAGTGCCATTTATGGATATGATTCAGAAAACTGCATGCAGTGTCTTCCCTTTTCTTCCCTTTCCTCCCTTTCAATTGTGCTTTTAAATTCTTGATGCTGGGATACACACGTGTCTTTCTGTTCTTTCCTTTGCTTTGTTCTTCTTAATTCTTAGAAGTGGTATAAATACGTATGCAGGCATGTGGGAGAGAGGACACTGGGACTGTGCAACTGAGTATTTTAGAAAGTGCTCCTGATACAACTTGCATTTTGTGGTATGACTTTGCGTACACAGAAAGCTTCCTAATAATTCTGACTGATCACCAATAAATGTATGTACATTAGTTTAGCCACTTTTAATATTACTAGGATGGTAGCTGGCAATGACATTCATTTCTAAATATATTTCGCCTGTTTTAGGGTGGATTCACCCGGAAATATTCCCTGAGCTCCAAAACAGGAACTCTCCTTCCGGAATTCCCCAGTGCTCAGCATCTTGTGCTGGACAGGTGCATCTCTAAAGACAAGGTGAAATGTGAAGTGTTTATCTATTGAACTGATTTCCAGATCTACACCCTTTATTCTGTCTCTGCCCACAAAGGCTTCACAGTAGTGCCATGAAATAGCTAGAAATGTCTTCAGCCAAACAGACTTGACTGATTTATGAAGGGAGCAGATCTTTCCTATCACCTGTTAACTAGCTTTCCATTGGAAGGTGGTTGAATTATTTACATATTAACTTGCCTAATATTTTACAAACAGATAGTATTTGACTTGAGGAAAGCAAAACAATGAAATAGTTAGGAGTCTTATCCACTGCAAATACCAATGGATTAATTTAGCACTGATAAGATATGGCAAGTTTTTGGGACAAATTATGAAGCAGATTTTCCCTCCTGGTTTGTTTTATCAATGAATAGATTCAGAGGATAGCAATCTTGTTCAGTGTTATTTAAAAATGGCTCAAGTCAGGGATGTAGCCGGGGGAGGATCTGGGGGTCTGGACCCCCCCTCCAATTGGAAAAATGAATGGTGTGTGCTGCTGCGCCGCCGCACTCAAGCCCCATTATAATGGTGGCACTTAGTCTGGACCCCCCCCCCCCTTCCTAAAATCCTAGCTACGTCCCTGCTCAAGTGTTTTACAGTACTTATTTTGTTTGTTACACTTAAACTGACTGATAACAAAAGTGTTTTTTACCTTCCTATGACGTGTATGTGTGTGTGTGTGTGTGTGTGTGTGTGTATATATATATGTGTGTGCATATGTTCAGTTTCCATGTTATACTGAGCAACATATCCTTATATTGTTAGAATTGAGCCCCAGTTTTAGGGGAAAGGGAAGGTTATAAATAAATTGGGGGAAAGTGGTTGATGTTTACTCATGAGAAAATTCTGTCAATTTCTGGGAATTGTAGTTTGTTGTGGCACCAGATCTCTCTGACAGAGAAGGCTAAATATCTCACAAAACTACAGTTCCCAAAATTCCATAGCATTTAGCCATGGCAAACAAGTAGTGTTAAACTGCATTATTTCTGCAGTGTGGATGCAGCCTAAATCAGGGAAATTAGCACTGAAAATAATTTTGTTTTTTGCCAGTTTTCCCTAAGTGTCTCTTTAATTAATGTTTTGATGATGGTGACATAATATTATAATTCTCAAAGCCTGAAAGACTTAAAAAAATCAAGATGTAGTTTTGCAAAAAATCAGTGGAACTAAATTTTGAGTAAAGAACTAGCTCTTTAGCACTGGCTGTTATTCAGTTTAATTAATATCTTAATTCTAGAAGTAAATTGATGCTAAAATTTAAATTCAACTTAATCACTTTAATTAAAAATATATGGTGTTTATTATTAATACTGTACATGAATATTTTAATGTTTGTTTCATAACATACAATTTATGTTAGAAAATTTCCACCTTTACCTTAGATTTTAATTAATTCCTATCCCAGATTGGAATTGATTTCTAGTGGGATTTTTTCTGTTTCACTTTCAGTAATATTCTAATTTTTTGTTTTTCTTTTATTTTTATCTATTTCTGAGCATAAGCAGAGATACACATCCATGCACAGTTTTATATGCATTTTACCTGATAAAAGGGATTGAATAAAAGAAATTCCAGCCAGTATATGATTTCTTGTACACTTAGTGTTGTTGGAGATGTGTTTTTGTATAAATATTCAAATAACAATAAGTAACTACCTGTCCACTGGGAGATTTAACATCTCATGATTCTGAGAAGGAATTTGAAGCTTTTAAAGACCTGTGATCCTAGCAACTGAGACTTCAACAAAGTGCTATAAACACACACTGCAACAAAATTATAAGCCTTTTCCCTCTAGTAAAAGTAGGGAGAGCAGCTCATCAGATGGTACCAGAAAATAGAGTACCTATGTTAAATAAGAAAAAAAATGTTACTGAGCTTGAAAAAGTTACTTTTTTTACTGCATCTCCCAGAATTCTCCAGATGGAGAGATTCAGAGAGTTGCAGTCCAAAACGGAACTTCTCCAAGCTCTGGCTGGATGAATGAAAAGGAAAGAGACAGTTAAACTCCTAAGTGGTAAATAACAATAATTAGCAACCAAATTAAAAAAACCCATTCGGCAATATATGATTCTCAAACATATTGTTCAATGATTTATAAACCTGACCCCAAAAGTAAAACTATAATTTTAGACTGATTTATTTATTTATGATTTGTTTATTTTATTTTTCATTGCTAAAACAGGTGGATACCCTAATCATGATGTACAAAACCCACTGCCAGTGTGTCCTTGATAATGCCATTAATGGTAACTTTGAAGAGGTAAGGCTTCTTAGAGTGTACATGTATTTTTTTACTGTAGGAAGACATGGCTCGCATATCACTCAAAGCAGCACTCTGATTATTGTTCTGTAGATCCAGCATTTCCTGTTACATTTTTGGCAAGGAATGCCTGACCACCTTCTTCCCCTGCTTGAAAACTCTGTTATCATTGACATCTTCTGTGTTTGTGACTCAATACTATACAAGGTATGCGGCACATTTAACTACAATGAAGTTACCTGTGTATCTTGGATCTGGCATAGAGGGGAGAAACTTGGAACCTGAACTGAAAGCCTGCAGTGTATCCCTTCCCAAGCAATTGCCATATGCAGGTAGGGAAGGATAATTAAAGAACTCCAAGAATCCTTCAGCTAAGCGCAGCCAGTGGCTGTGAGTTTTGATCTTCCAAATCCCCCCAAAACTGTAATCTCCCCAAAAGTAACTTTTCCAAGTGCTGGGATAGTATTCTCAGTTAATTCTTTAATATTCCCAATGAATGAAGTACCATATTTTCCAGCATATAAGATGACTGAGCGTATAAGACGACTCCCAACTTTTTCAGTAAAAATATAGAGTTTGGGATATGCTTGCCGTATAAGACTACCCCTTTTCTTGTGAAACTGGCAGCCAGGCATGCGCATGTGCACAGACTTCAACACTCACCTGGAGACCTGTGAATCTGGCAGTTGATCTTGTGCACGCATGTGCGCCGGCTTCAAAATGCCTCTGGAGGCCTATGAAGCTGGCAGATGGCCTTGAGCGCTGGCTTCAAGGGCCCTCCGGAGGCCTGCGAAGCCGGCAGCTGGCCTTGCACGCATGTGCGAGCCGGCTTCAAAGGCCCTCTGGAGGCCTGCAAAGCCAGCAGCCGGCCGTGCACACTCACACTGGGATCATTGGAGGCCTGGAAGGTGGTAGGAGGGCGGCGCGGAACAGGCCAGGTGAGTGCGCCGGGCCACGGGGCTCTCTTGTTGCCGGGCTCAACCCGGCGTATAAGACAACCCCCGACTTTTGACCCAATTTTAGAGGGTCAAAAAGTCGTCTTATATGCTGGAAAATACGGGTACAATAAGTATGATGAGGGAACTGACAGAGTACATGGAGGGAATGAAATGTTTCACAGATTTTATTACTTTATTAGCCATTAGAAAGATGGTCATCTTCTTGCTCTTGTTTTCAAGGTCCTGACAGATGTCCTCATCCCTGCAACTATGCAAGAAATGCCCGAAAGGTGGGTAGCTATCTGTCTATGAAGTTGTGGTTCAGAGCATAAAGGCAAATGTTGCAATTACGGATAGCTTAGAAAAATAATTTGCTTAACTTTTTTGTTTAATAAAGCAATGGAGGTCCTCTGATACCTAAAGATGTGAATTATCGTAGCAGTATTTTACTGTAGAATGTAATTGATGTGATTATTGTAGGAGATGGTTTAAATAATTTAATACTTTAAATGCCCTGCATACAAGTGAACTGTGCTTTTCAAGCCAGAATTCTGTTGAGCTATGCTTTGCAAGCAGGAAAACTATTGTGCCAGGGCTTACTCCTGTGTGTATATATTCAAAGAACTGAGCTGTGCATGATTGGTGGAGAAATGCCCTGACTGTCCCAACTGGCCTTGCTTCCTTTAGTCTGGCATTTTAAAACAACACATTTTAAATATAATATGTCAGTTGTGAGTGCCAAAAGAATTAAGAATTTTAAATTCATAAGGTCCTTTTTTGTTCTCATCAAGTTAGAGCACCCAGGCCTTGTCATGTACAGAAAAGTACTGTATACAGTGCTCCTGTTGCTGAATTCTGCCATTTAGCCCATAGGGCTGAATACAGCTTGCTGGTGTACAGGCATCACCAAAGAGATGGTTAGTCAGTTACAGCAATACTAAATACTAGGTTGGGGGGCAGGTACATATTCAGTCAGTGTCATCCTACCTCACAGTGCTGATTATATATACACACTGAATGGACACATGGATCCTTTCTTTACATTAATATTAGCTGTGGTTTAAAATGACATTTGTTAGATCTATTTTTCTGGATTTGGACCACTTTTAAGGTGGAAAGGATTTTTCCTCCCCCCCTCTCTGTTACTGAATATCCTGTTGCCTATACAGGATGCTTAATTGGTTTTGACTAGATAAGGTTGCCCTGTTGTTGTTGCTGTTGTGTGCCTTCAAGTCATATGGACTTGAAGGCACACAACAGCAACAACAAAATGAACCTATAATGGGGTTTTCTTGGCAAGATTTGTTCAAAGGAAATTTGCTGTTGCCTTCCTCTGAGGGTGAGAGAGGACACCCTGCAGGCCAAGCAGGGAGTTGAACCCTCATCTCCATGGTCACAGTCCAACACTCAAGCATTCTATGCTGGCTCTAGGATTGCCATGACAAGTTTTAATTTAGGAAGCTGCCATTGGTGCTGATGCAGTAGCACTGTCCCATTTTGTTATGCCAGTGCTGCATCATACTATCATCTATTGTGACATTTGCCAATCTGGTAATTTTTATGTTCACTCTCTTGCATTTTATTCCCAGTGTCAGGAGAGTTCCACTTTCTCAGCATAAGGCAATGACAAACCTCCTCTAAATAAATCTTGCCAAGAAAACCCTATAATAGGTTAACCATCAGTCAATGTCTGAAGGCACATAACAACAAAGTTAGTTGCAACTCACATCAGTCATATTGATTTCAGTGAGTCTACTCTATCTGAGCACAAAATTTAGACTAACCCTGAGATTTTGGATTCTTGTTATACAAGTTGTCAGTTAAATTCAAACATTTTGGTCCAGTTTGGGTCAGTTTATGAGTATATGAATTGGGCTGACTAAATATTTTGCTGGCTTCCTTAGTATGAATAATAAATGTGGGGTGGAGAGAGGACTAAATTTATGTTGGTGAACAAAATGGTGTAAAAAGAGGTTTAACTTGAGATTTAAATAAGTGATGTATGCAGAAAATAAGAACTACTAGATATGCTTATTTAAATAGAGTATTTGAATGCTCTGAAAGGTCTAGGTTGAATTCTTGTGTATTCCACCATGTTTGTGGATGTGTCCCTCCCTTTTGACAGACTTCATTTTACAAGCTATGCTTCAGGTGGTTTTGCAAATGCAGATAGTACAGATGATCCTTTTCATCCTGGGAACTGTGTCTGCTGAATTTGTACTGAGTACATAGTTATGAATGTGTTTCATCTTGTTTTTTAAACAAATATACACCCAATTTGTAAATTACTTCATAAATACCATGGAAAGAATTTGATTATTAAAATATAGGACAAAGTGAAACTGACAAATTTGTCCATCTGTATTGTGACATGATCACAAGATTATGGTATCTATTCCTTTTCATTATAGTTTATTGGCTGATATTAGAAGTTTTGCTAAAAACTGGGAACACTGGATTGCTTCATCACTAGAAAATCTACCAGAAGACCTTGCAACGAAGAAATTACCAATTGCACGAAGATTTGTATCTTCTCTGAAGCGACAAACATCCTTTTTGCACTTAGCCCAGGTAAACTCAGATTAATATCATAACATAGCAGCTGGCATCCTGCTAGATGGCCATCTGTCGAGAATGCTTTGATTTGGATTTCCTGCATGGCAGGGGGTTGGACTGGATGGCCCTAGTGGTCTCTTCCAACTCTACGATTCTATGATTCTAATTATGACTTCATACTGTATGTTAGATATAGGGCATGGTAACTGGTTCACATTCCCATTTGCAATTGTGGCACAATTGCCATGGCCACAAATCACCCTGAAACCCACCTTAAAAGCCAGTCACCTGTTTGAAGTGTTGGAGGTCTGTGCTGTTGCTGACTGGGGTGTTGCAGGAGGTCATATCAGTAGCCCACTCCCATCAATGAGTGATGCTTTTTGAACCCGTGTGGGTTCATTGCAGAATTTTTCATTGCATTGGTGGTAGGGCTGGTCACATCATTGTGCGGTGCGTTGCTCAGCAGCAGGAGAGACTTCTGTCTCTCTAGACAGCTGACTCCAGACAGCTGACAGCTGTATAACATTATAAATTTAGATAATGTGGCTAGGAGGTCAGTAAAATCTTGTTCATAGGAATTTTAGGTTTTTAGATGCAAATACTACATAGTAAGAGCCAAACCACAAGTCTACCAGTATTCATAACTAAACTGAGCAGACTGGTCAACTAAAGAGCTATTGCTGAAAGCATTTCGGAACTGTAAAGATACAATTTGGTTGAATGGCACCTTGAAACACATGTGGGTATTCTGCATTGTTGTTGTGGTGGGACTGAGTGTGTGTGACCAAGAAAAACCCATGATAGGTTCACTTTAGGGTCGCCATAAGTTGGAACCAACTTGAAGGAACACAACAACAATAAAATCAGAGTTACAACACTGAAATTTTTGAACAGAATGGGTTTTCATGGCTGAGAGGGGAATTGAATCCTGTACTCCAGTATCATAAACCAGCGCTCAAACCACTACACCATGCTAGCTTTTAACTTACAACATTGCAAGTCAAAAATGACTTGAAGGTACACAACAACAACAAAAATTCACTTTTATACTCTTCCTGCCACTGCAAGAACAAAAAGTCCCTCAAAACCTACCTTTTTAAGCAGGGAGTTTAGCAATGACAAATCCAGCCCTCTTCCTGTTGTTGGATATGTAGCTGCCTGTTGCAGTGCCCATGCCTACAAAAAGAGTGCTGGATATATCATTGCTCACCCATCCAGTCCCCAGATACTCAGAAAGTGACATTTTTGGTGGGAGGACTGTGTGGTTTCAAGGGTAGGTTTCTGGGAGGTAACATCAGGAGATGTAGCTGTGTATTTGTAGCTACATGTCCTGATTCAGGATTTTAGCTGTTGTATTTTATCCTTAATGTTTGTAAGGATACTTGCCCAGGCTAATTAACATGAAGAATTTTGAATGTCTTATGGGTCAGCTTCTATTAATATGATCCCCCCCCCCAATACTTATTTAATTAATGCAGGGGGCAAAAATTAGCATCATGTCTACGTTTTCTGTTCCTAAACTCCATACTTTTATCTAGAAACCTGAACAAAGGCTTTGCATAGGATCTCATAATTAAAAAGACATATTTAACAACTATTTTCAAACCCTCCAGTTCAGTTCTATGCTTGCTGCTCAAGAGCCTACCTTGATCTAATTTCATTACATCCAAAATGTTATCTGTCAATCTGGCATAAACTGTCAGTACTTTTATTACAATTTTGGTGTTCATCCCATTCCATCCATGTTACATAATACAAACATTGAGGTAAACAAAAACCTCATACCTGTATCCAACTTTGTGCAAAAAATGCATTTTCCAAAATAATTCTAAAAAGAAGATAGCTATTGTATTATCCCAGTCTTTTGTGCCCACCTCTCAGCATCAATGACAATTGCATCATATTATCCTGTGGTGCTTTTTCACAGATTGCTCGACCAGCTCTTTTCGATCAACATATTGTGAATGCCATGGTTGCTGATATTGACAAAGTAGATCTGTACAGTATTGGTTCTCAGGTACTGCTTGCAGTTTCTGGAAGCATGGATTCTGATGGGGAGAGCTACATTGAATGTAAGTTTGTGATTGCCTCATAAAATATTTCTGTTTTTCCACAGGTAGGGCATTTTCCCAAATATGAAATATTTTTTAAAAAAATTCTTAAGCCTATATCATTGCATTTTGTTTTGCTAACAGATGCATTCAAATGTATACTACAGGAAATACCTGCATTTGAATGCAAAAAAAATTGCATAGTCTTTGTGTGGAAAAGCAGATTTTATTCTGAAGATGTTTATTGTGAATACTTGAAGTACCATATAAACAGGATCTTCATATTTTCTTTCTATGCTGATAGTAGTTTTTTGCTCACTATGATATTACATAGATACATGGATCTTTGACATGAGACTGAATGTAGAGGCACCTAGTTTCATGGAAATTGACATATTAAGGATACAAGTCTTTTCTTATTTTATTCTCACCTACTAGCATGAAGATCTTCAAAACTTTCATCCTCAGCTAGGTGAAACTATGAGACTTTTGCACCTTTTTTGTTTACACAAAATAATTGTTTACACAAAAAAATTGGCCTCAATCTTTTGTTCATCCCAGTAGACCTCTTGAACCAGCTTGATTTATTTATGTGTTGATTTTCCATTCAACATATTCAATTGGTCTACTCTGTTTGGAACAAACCAGAAAGATTCCAGTCATAGTTTATGCACTGAAATCATTATTTTACACAAAATCCTTTGTTTTCTGGGCAAAAAGTAAGTTTTTTGTTTGTTTTTGCAGGAGGAAAATACTTTTTGCAAACAATTTTTCACAAAACAAACCCCAAATTACATAAAACCTTGCAACAACTTTGGAAAGTTGCAGAACAAGATATATGACTGTTTGTGCCTAAAAATAATACTGTAATTTGGAATTTTATCCTAAGTCAGTTCTGACTGATGGTAAAAAGTATTAGAAAGACATTAAACCAATAGCTGATTTTGGTATTATCTGCTTCCATAAGAGATCTCTATTAGGATATTTGAAATTAAGACTGCATTGCCCCAACGACTAACAAGTCCATCACAAATACATAATAGGTCACAAAGATGCCTAGCCCTTAAGGGATGGGGGGGTGGCATTAAAAATATGAAGCTTAACCAATGTTCTCTATTTTTCAAGACCATAAAAATAATTATTGTTTCATTGAATATAAAGTAAAATTAATCGTAATAGGTTGAACAATTGAATCGATATAACATCTTACTATTTCAAGTACCATTTTCCTGGAAAATAAAGAGAGTGGCTGGCATAAGGATGCAATTCTTCACAAAGTTTCTTCTCAAAGGTAGTAATGGGTAATTTCAGAAATTTTCTTCCAGCTCTTAGAAACTCTTCAAAAACCACACAATTTTTGGAGGCTATTCTGCACAAAATTTGCAGGTGATTGTTTTGCACAGAGACCAGAATTGCTTGTGCAGGAAATGTATTTTCAGTGTGGAAAATAATATTTCAGTGCAGAAATATTAATCCCTGCACAGAAAATGATGTTTTCTGTGCATATCACCCATATACCATTTTTAGGTAGCTTAAAATCCCCAATTACGGCATTTGTTACACAGAAAACAATATTTTCTGTACAGAATTAATATTTCTGTCTAAAACTATTGTTTTCCATACAGAAAATGTTGTTTTCTGTGCAAAACAACCAAGTGAGAATTTTGCACAAAGTCCTAAACTATGAATATTTGCATCAGTCCAGAGTTCTTTTGATCAGGGTTTCCCAAAAAACAAACAAGCAAACATGTTTTTCTACCAATTTTCAAATACTTTACAATATTCTTTCATCATTAGACTGACTTGATGATCTTGTAAAAACCTATGCATGGTCCTGTCTTCTTCTTATACCTCCTCCACAACCTTCCTCCAACTGTTCTAATTCTTCCTTTTCCTTTTCTTTACACGCTACAAAATTAACAGTAACTGGTGAGTGGCTTTCTCTCCTATTCAGAGTAGAATGCAACTACATGTTTTCCTTTTTACATGGTAGATGACTCTATTACAGTGTTCCAAGAACTGAAGGACCTTTTAAAGAAGAATGCCACTGTGGAATCATTTATTGAATGGCTGGATACTGTGGTTGAACAAAGGGTTATTAAGGTAAATCTCAGCAGTTCTGTCTGAACTAAATATTGAAATCAAATGGTTCCTGAAGAAGTATGGTTGAAGGCTGATTGAATGAATGTTTCCCATATGATCAGCACCCTTCATCTATGTGACCGAGCTTACTCTTATATATGCTTAATTTCCACATATATTTTTTTGTTTTGGTGAGTTTGTGAATCTCTTCTTCCCATATGGCACCTGTACTCCCTAACATAAAAGTCTCATTACAGAGAAGACTAGGGGTCTAAACCAGAAGCCTAGGAAACTCAGATGTTGGGACGTGAGAGACAGTAGTGGATCTTATGAGCAGAGTAATGAAATAGGAAAAACATAAGCTGAACAACAACCAGTCCCACCCCACCCTCCACAGACTCTAATAGAGAAAAAAAATTATGATATTCTTGGCTGCTAACTTTGGGGTGAAACAGATGGGTGGAGCCACCCCCTCCAAAGACAGATTGGGGCCGCAGTGAACACACACCATTGCCCCAATCCACCTTGAATCCAGCCAAAAAAAGCACCTTTTTTGGGTGGGGAAAAGGTGGCTTCAAACCGCTCCGGCAGCATGAAGCATATAAATGCCATGCCGCCAGAGCACCTTGAAGCTGCCTACACCTGGGCAGCTGCCCAACTTCCAGGTGGCTTCAGGGCAGCGTGGGAGCATGCAATCTGTAAAGCAGCTTTAAAGGCCATCTGTTCCGGCCCTTAATCATTATATAAATGCATCAGTGCACAATATCATATTATACTGTTTAGTTGTTATACAGTTTTTATTTTAATTTGTTGAATTATGCCAACCTTCTGGAAGAGAATGTAGTATATACATTTTAAATGTGTGTGTGTGTGCATGCCTTCAAGTCACCAGTTTATGTACGGCAATTCCATTTATTTGATAGGGTTTTCTTAGGCAAATTATACTAAGAAGTGGTTTTGTCAGTTCCTTCCTCTGAAATTTAGCCTACAATATCTGGTATTTTTTAATGATCTTACATCCAAGTACTAATCAGGGCTGACCCTACTTAGCTTCCAAGATCACATGGGATCTGGTGCCTTTAGGGTATTCAGGCATTCTGTACATATTAAACATCTATATCCAAACATACATGTATATACTGTTATCTTGCACAGTGAAGTGGGCTTTTACTTGGGTTTATCATAAATTTTAAGGTGTACATCTGTAAGAAATGTGTTTATGATCTTGGGCTAAAGATGAAAAGTAGTATAGCCCTAACAATCTCTGAAAAAGCAAATCGAATTGTTAAATAGTGATTGTAACATGATATTAAAGAAAACAAAGAAATCTAAAGTGGCTTTCTACCAGTAGTTTTTCTAAAGTTATAGCCACCCACTATCTATCTATTTTATCCACTCAATAGATACAGGCTCAGTTCAGACAAAATTCCAGGAATAAGCCATCTGTAGAGACCTTCCCTTCCCTCCAGTTCTCTTCCTTTCTTTCACCTGTCTGAATTCAATAGTTGTTGAACTACATTTTTCCATAGTATCTGAACTGGGAAACTGTTACTTAAGTGATTGTGGCTTTATGTCCTGATTTGTAGGGATCAGTTGAAACAACAGTTTCCTTGGTTAAGATGTCATAGGAAACTGTGGTTTAACTAACTCTGGAAGTATCAATCTATTGGATATTTATGTTGATGGAAGAAACTCTGTCAGCAGACCCACAAGGAGGTGGTTTCCTGTTCTTCACATTGAATGAGACCTTATGTTACTCAGCATAGCACAAGGGTTCCACAAGCAGAACCCTGCCATGGCTCTTACTCATTACCTGCAGGACTATTGATCTGATGTGATAGCCCCCATGAAAAGTTGGCTGATGGAGACTGGGGAGATCAGAGAAGTTTCTGGTTATATTTTATAGTCAGATGCAGACTAATGACATCTTTCACGGAGATCTGCCAGCAGATGAAATCATCAGGTGATGAGACATAATCAAATGCGTCTCTGAATATCCCATACTCTCCACCAGCCATGGAATGGCTATTCAGCAAAACTATGGCGTGTTCAAGACAAGCCTTATTGGGCACTGTCATGTGTGAGGGGCGGTGCTTCCTGACGCACCTTGCCCCTTGCACCTTGCCCCTCGCACTATACAGATGGGCCCGCCATTTTGATGTGACGGACTCTTAGCATCCACACGTCTTGGCGCCCTAGTGATGCCGCAAGGGCACCATTGATGCCTTGTGATGTCACAACGGTGCCAGAAAAAGAAGCCGCTTTTTGCGGCTTCTTTTTGCTGCACTGGGGAACCGCATGGTTTGTCTGCTGCAGTTCCCTCACGCAGCAAACAAGGGTGGCGGCAGACCAGTCTGTAAAACACCTATGTATTGTTTTTGCAGAGGTGGGAGAGAATACCATCCTCTGCCACAACATCAAGAGCAACAACAGCAAAAAACAACAAAAGACATATACAAGCATAAGATGGACTTACACTTTTGTGTGTCTCTATCAAGATGCCAGCTAGTGACTTCACACCCACAACTAAATATCTTTCTTTCCCTTATCTGAAACTGTACTCTGGAGTGTTTCTCAGTCTTCCAGAGCAGATACTGAAGGTACACAGAGTCTGGATTGTTGAAGGAATCCTCTAATTGAACCCATCTTCTGTCAGTGCTCTGCAGATGGCACTTGGCCCATGGGTGAGGTGAGGATGGCTGTGGGACAAGACTACTTAATTTTAACCCTGAACAGATCATGGAGAAATACAATGTACTGTAAAACTCTATCTAGCTGGAGATACAAAGGTCCTCTCTTAACTTCCAAACTCTAACTTTCAGCTATAGTCATCCCCTTCCAACACAGCTCCTGCTTAACTGGTGGAGAGTGGGGAAGAAGGTGTGGAAGCACTGGCAACAAGATCAGTTGTGCCCCCCATACTCTCCTCCTCCTCCAGCAGGGAGGCAAGAGCCATGTTGGGAGGGGACAGACATGGTTGAAAGTTGGGATTTGAAAGGCGAGGGAAAACATGTACCTTCATCTGGTTGGAGAGAGCTTTACAGCACCCCATATTGAGTCCCAATCTGTTCAGGATTAAAGGTACAAGTGCCCCATTCTGTATCCAACCTGGCAACCCTAGCCTATTCTTTGTCTAGTTTGTGGGACTGGACAAGTATAGTAAATGTTATACTTTGCAGCATGAAATACTTCATTGTGAGAACTTCACTTCAGAACTCAAATCCATCCTTCGCCTATCATTTCACTATTCAAAGGGTAGCTGAGTCCTCATTTTCAAGAAACAATTGAAATATCACAGAATAAAATTAGATTCTCAGTTTTGTTTAGCTAATCTTTTCATAATCACTATTAAAGAGAGGAAGCAGGGAGGGGGGAATTGCCCACCATCCAACATCTGTTACAAAACATTGTTCTAGGGCAAACAGGTATAGTTTCCAGGGTTTTCCTCCCACGTCTGGGGGGAAATGCTGAACAATTTACTATATGTATCAAGATTAGCTGAGTAAGTGGTAATGATTTACAGAACACGTAATCCTTCCCTCACCCCCTACCTTCTGTTCAGTTAAAAGAGCAGGGCCTCTCTGTCAAACCAAATGGCTTCCTTTTGTTTGCTGTTTGAGGAAGTGACAGCCTCTAATGTTGCTGCTACTGAGTTCTGGTAGGTGAGGCAGTTTTAGTATACTTTCCCCAGGAAACTTACTAAGCAGTTGTTACAGGTGTTATACAATTTGAAAATCCAGATGAAAGAAAGTAGCAATGGAAAGCAGTCTAGGACACAACTTGTAGGTTCTTTGGTAGGATGTCGTTTGAAACCAATATATTTTAAAGGTCCAGCTGGAAACTCATAAAGGTGGGATTAAGGAACTGTACCATGGGAGAGGGTTCTAAAGATTTGGGGCTGATACTAAAAATGCCCTACTCTCAATGCTTGACAGGCTGATGGCTTTTGATATACAAGCCCTCAGAGGCTGATTTAAAAGCTTAGGCAGGTTTGTGTGGGTGCAGGGATCCTTTCAATAATCTGGCACCTTTCACAGTTATAGCTGTATGATTCCATTTTAATTGTCATAGTTCATTCCTATGGAAGCCTGAGGTTTGTAGTTTAGGGAAGGGCATTTGGAATTTTCAGCCAGAGCTCCCAATCCCTCAGCTGCAAACACCAGTATCCCCTAGGATGAAACCACTGTAGATAAAGTGACATCATAGTGCTATAGTTGTGTAATGTAATGTAAACATGTACTTAATTGTATAAACCCTGATAAGATCCAATGTGGCATAACGGTTTGATAGTTGGACTATGACTCTGGAGACCAGAATTCAAATCATTGCTCATCCATGGAAACCCATTGGCTGACCTTGGGCAAGTAACATTCTCTCAGCCTCAAAAGAAAGCAAAGGTAACTGCCACTCTGAACAAATATTGCCAAGAAAAGCCCATGATACGGTCATCTTAAGGTTGCTTTAAGTCAGAAACTATATGAGGGCACACAACGATCACTGATGCCCATTAAATGTATGTGTGATCAGATTCATCATGATCTAACCTTCAGATTCGTAGAAAAATGACTGATGGATTATATAGTGCTGTCAGGGTATACAATAACTGGAATAGAATACTGGACACTGTCCAAGCAGTTCTCCATCTGAATTTTAATTGAGGAAGACAAAGTATATGTGGGGATGAGAGAGTGATGAGAGCCATGTTCAAGGGAATGGATGTTGAGATATTATTGGAGTGAAAGGCCTGTTGGAGCCTTTCCTTTAGCAATAGCAGAGGTGCCCATCTTAGGAAGATGAGTTTAAAGAACTAAAAAGTCAGGCAGAAAAGTAAGTTTAGCATCCTTCAGAGGAGGAGCACTTTTTTAATAATAAATTTTCATTCTCATTATTCATACAGTATTATAAAAAAGCAAATATTCTCTATACCAATCTCTTCATATCCTCATTCATCCCTCCACATCCCTCCACCCGTTTTCTCCCCATACTCTAACCCAGTACTTCTCAAATAGTGGGGCGCGCCCCCCAGGGGGGGGGTGCGAGGCTCCGTAAAGGGGGGCTCGTTTGACCTCGGCAAATACTATTTACAGTTGCGCGGGGGGCGCGAAATGTTTTCTTCTTCCTAGGAGGGGGCATGACAGAAAATAATTGAGAAGCACTGCTCTAACCTCATCCAATCCTTTCTATTACAATCTTTCATACAACTTCCAACAAGAAAAAAAGCAATAATTCTTACTTGTTATTCCTTCACCAGAAACTAAATCAGTTTCCTTAACAGAAATACAAAATTAAAAAAAAGAAGTTCAATCACCTTAACTTCAGTTTTGGAAAGATATATACATCTTTTCTACTGCTAATATACTTCCTTTTCATCTTTCTAATTTACATTTATATCAACCTCTTTAATTGTTATTGCCTTTATTTTTCCAATAATTCGGTTACTTTTTGCCATTTTGTTTCATAATTTTGGATTGAGTTGTCAGTTATGTACATTATTATTCTGTCCATTGTAGCAAAGTAATTTATTAACCCATTCACCCTTGGTGGGTATTATTTTACTTTTCCAGTATTTTGCATATATTATGCATCCTGCTGTTATCGTATAAAGTATTATGCTTATCTCTTCTTGGTTTAATTTGCCTTGTATTCCATCCATTATATTTAATAGGAACAAATCTGGAGTTAGTGGTATCTCTCTCTGTAGTGTTTCTGTCATGATTTTGTGTATATCCTTCTGAAGACCTCTTATTTTTTTACACTGCCATCATATGTGATACAAGTTAGCACCTTTCCCCGCACATTTCCAACATTCATCATTCTTGTTATTCTGTATCCTTGCTCATTTAGACGGTGACATCTACCACCTAAAAAGATTTTATAATAATTATCTTTTAAATTGTTACACTTGGTCAACATTAAGTTGTTATTCCACACTTTCTCCCAGCTTTCTAATGGAATTTCTTTCCCTATGCTCTGCATCCATTTCATCATGTTGGTCTTAATTATTTCTTCTTTTAACTCTGTTTTTAGTAAGAGTTTATACATTCTTGTTATCATATTCTTCTGGTTTTGCAATATTATTTTGTCAAATTCCTTCTCCTCCTCTTCTATACCTTGTGTTTTTATATCTCTCTTAAAGTTTTCCATAATTTGGCAATATAGGATCCAGTGTATTTCTGATCCACAGAAGGAGCATTTTTTAAAGAATACATCCTTTGATAGAAACAGCCTGATCTTTTCTAAACTAGCCTAGGGGGAAAACAGATGTGAGGGAGACATGTTGCGGCATGTCCTCCCTCTTCAAAGAGCAGACAGAAAGCGGGGTGAGAGTGCGGTAGAGAATTCAGTATGAGCTTATTCCCTTTTCTTTACAATAGAGGATAATCATTTAATTAACCCTGACTGGTCTAGACAATGCCCATTGCACTTTTGGGATAGGTGGCACACAGAGGAAGCAAAAACAAGTAGGAAAGGAATCCCTCTCCCTCTAAGCCAAGTTATCCCTACTGGACAAGAGAGCTGCAAAAACAAGGGCTGAAATTGCTATCTCTTCCAACAAACAGGGGCAAATGTAATAGGAAAGAATATTCAGCAACACATTTATACTAAGGGCTAACGTATGCGAAGGACCTCTGTTGGCACTAATAAAACTCCTTTTCTTATAGATGTGTAGTTTTAACAGAATTGTGGCACACAAGCACAGTGTTGCTCCCATGTGCTAATGTCTCATCCATGCACTGTGGTCTCACCACTGTGACCAATGTTTGAAGAATTAAAAGATGTACATTCAAAGTAACTAAGGCATATTTCATGTCATAAGTACTTTTAGCTTTCTCTATATGGAGCTTATCACATGAAGGAGATCAGAAGTTTATCCCATGAATATCCCAGAAAAATTGCATAATTACATAAAACGATTTCACACGATGTCACACAAAATCCGCATTAAAGTGGTCTCAAAGAAGCATTAATGTGCATCTTTTTTTACTTTTGGGATTTCAGCAACAATGCATTTTCAATACCACTTTATTTGTGCAATTGCATGTGATAATCATTGGCACAATTACTCGCCATTTTCACTTTACTTACGGGATGCTTTAAATGCAATTAATCTCTCATTAATGCCAAAATTAGCCCCAGTATGATAAACTGTTCATTTAGAAATTTCTGTCATGTTTCTGAAACTATGTTTCCAGTTGAACTGAAGGCCAAATGGCATCAGTCTAGTCAGCCTGATGATTCTCAGTCTGTGATGAAAAACGTATTTACTGTATAGTGAACTGGGGCCTCATTCCCACTGGGCATATAAACTGACTTACCTTGCTGCGAGTCTGCTTTGGATTGAGTATTCAAATCATGGTTATCGTTCCCATTACCAACGGGAGCATACGGACTCGGTTTTTATTAGCTCTTGTTTCGTTCCCATTTACATTTCTCCGGTGCATTTTGACACAGATTTATTTTGCCCCTCATTCCCATTGCGTTTGTGGAACCGTTTTTTCCATTTATTTTTTTTTACTTTGAGCTGTCGCTCAAGCACTTAGGAGATTAAACGTCACTGTGATGTCTATTTCTTCGGTGCATTTTGAGCGGACTACTTTTGTTCCCCATTCCCATTGCATCTTAAAAACTGTTTTTCTTGTTTTTGTTTTGGGTTGAGCAGTTAGTCAATCAATCGCTTAGGCTAAATTATTTCCACGCACCAAGCCTGGCTCCAACCACGGCAAGTCAAATGAATGCAAAGCTGTCTAGGCGCCTAAGGAAAAAAATAGTTAAAAAATGGTGTTCAGTGGGTATTCTCACACTCGATGTCTGTGCAACAGGGAACAGTTATGCTGGGGGGGGGGGTAATTACCACGTTTTGAGCTCAATGTAACAAGTAGCTATGTTTGGAAACCTGACAGAGTGCCTAGGCAATCGAAAGCTTAATTTTTTTAAAAAAAAAAATTATTCATCTACACACACAGTCGCTTCCTGCACCACTAAGGAAAGGCTACGCGAACAGGAAAATGGCACCAGGAATGCCAGGAAAGACAACCAAGTGGGTGACACCCCCAGACCAGCCTCTTCAACATTGGCCCTCCCATCCCCAAATTCCTGTTAATTTACTCCAGATCGGACATTGTCCCAAGCAAAAGAACCGCTGGAAAAGTGGTGCCAGGATAACCTGGATTAGACCACAGCTGATTCAGGTTATTACTAGAGAATTAATCAAATGAGGATTGAATCTGAATTCAAATGGGAACAATATCCTATAATCCAATTCTTGATATCCTATAATCCGCTTTATAACCCAATGGGTTATCAAAGACCTTCACTGAATGGGATCAACAGTAGCTTGCATATTTCTGACATTTATACAAATGGATACTGGCTTATGATGAAGCCACTTGTCAGTTCAGATAAAATCCATGGGCTGGATTCTTGTTAGTCACTTTATCTACATGTATGGCCTGTTTTTAGCAGGATGCAAAAGGCAATTTTCTAGCTTCTTGTATTTTGTCCAGAAGCATCCTCACTCCAGGCAGTTCCTAAGCCCTATGAAGCTGCTACTACAGAGAAGTAGGAGGAGGCAACTAGCCAGCAGGGACTGCCTCTCATCCCCCTACAGTTCACATGTAAAAGAAACATGAAAATGATGTTGTCAGCACTCTTGTGCCACCTCCCTCCAACTTCCTGCCTCCTCAAGTTTTAGTGGTTGTATCAGCAGCCCCACAAGGCTTGGCTGCAACCTCTGGGAAGAGTCTGCATGTGTTGATACTTATACTGTACAAAAGGCATTAGAACCTTGACCAGAATCTCCAGGGGAAAAACACATGAGCTGCCCTTTATAAATGATGTGCTTTGATAGATGTTCCTGTGTCTCCAATATGTGTGGATCCTGCCTTAATTTCCCCCCTCTTTTTTCTTTTTTCTTTTGTTAGGCAAGCAAGCAGAATGGTCGATCACTAAAGAAGAGAGCCCAAGACTTCCTTCTCAAGTGGAGTTTTTTTGGAGCTCGTGTTATGCACAATCTCACTCTGAACAATGCATCAAGCTTTGGTATCTGATTTTATAAACATTCTCTCTTTCCTTCCATTTGCTTTATGGCAAAGTGCAGTTCCTATATTAAATAGTGGATGGCCCTGGCTCAAATTAAACCCCTGTCTTTCTCCACTTTAGTTTTAAGGAAAACATAGATTTAAGATGTTGGTTGTTTTGGTTTTAAACTTCATGCAACCAGAAGCATGTGTTTCTAAACACTTTAAAAGCTTTCTTGTACTGTATTTGGTATTTCTGACTAGGGAACTCTATGTGTGTGTCCCATTAATATACATGGATACAAGAATTTGTAAAATTCTTTATAATAAGTGAGTGCTTCTGGGTGGCAAGGGGATTCTAGGAGTTGTAATTTTCAAAGGTTTTAAGAGCCCCTTATCATATGATATAGGTTAATCTCTAAATGAGAGGTGTTTGAAGCTAATTTTTTTCATTCCTTATGCTCCGATCCAATCATTCACCTTATAATTGGTATGTCAAGAATGGTTCATGTTCATTGGAGTCCCCATGGCACTTTTTTTCTTTATAATCCATATGCATTTATTTTAATGGCAGTTCCATCTTCTCAAATGCAGAACTTGGAAATTTAAACTTTTTTTAAATTGCCACCCCCAGAATCCACATTGTTCACGATAGCTAGGAATTATAGTCAAACAAACAAATTTTTTAAAATCCTACCTTTTCCAAGTCCTGTCATAAAATCATCAGTCACTATAGGAAAGTAGATCTTAACTGTGTTGAATCAAACTTTCATGTCAATTTAATATTGAGTGTCTTTTATTCCATAGATGTAAACCAATAACTTTCTGGGTGTTAAATATAAGGGGAGCTGAAACACAGACAACTTAGACCCTTTCTAGTAAGGTTCAGCTTTATCTGACTCATTATACTCTTCAAGTATAAAGCCTATCTCACTTTCATCAGTGTTGCACTTTGATGTCATTAGTGGCCAAATAACTTACAGGACAGTAAACATATTGAGCTAGGTGGGCCAATGCAAAGCAAGATTAGAGGGAGAAGTTAAGCACTGCTCCTTGTTGGTCTTAGCAGGTCATTGAAAGTCCAACAATTATTTATTTGTTCCACTTGCTTCTTGTAAAGTGTTGAGAGATGGTCACCAAGATAACATCTAGGGCATGCACATGCTCTCTTACACACACTGTCTCCCCACTTTTCTTTCTCTGCAAGGTTCGTTTCATCTGATTCGCATGCTTTTAGATGAATACATCTTGCTTGCCATGGAGACCCAGTTCAACAATGACAAAGAACAAGAACTCCAGAACTTATTGGACAAATATATGAAGAACCTGGGTAATTAGGATTGGTTTTTTGGGAATCTTTATAGAGTCCAGAAGCATTAATAATTGCACTTTAAAAAAATAGTTAAGCACAGGTAGCGAAGCTGCTTGCTTGTTTTGGACATAAATTTAGGTTTGATTATACTTATTCTCTCACACCTAATACTGACATGTTGATTTGTTTAAAATTTTTGGACATTTCATTCCCAAGTATTATGATGAACAGAAATATATTAGGGCTGGAATTCTAAATGAACCTCATCTGAAAATAAGTCTCACTGATCTCAGTGATGACCAGTTTTGAATAATCATGGTTAGAATTATATAAAAATCAAATGAAATTAGATAACACTCTCCTCCCCTCACATCTATTAATTCGACTTAGATATAAAGGGTCATCCTTACAAAAATCTTACAAGTCTCCCCTCCCCACACTATGAAACTCAAGCTGATGTTTGTAAAAGTTTTCATAGGAAGGTTTTTTAACATCATTTTGAGATAGTACAGAGATGGTGAACTGGAGAAGGTACTCAGAAAAAATCCTAGCAAGTCACAAAGAAGAAGGCAATCACTTAGGTTATGTTGGGTATAAGCTGTTTTAGTTTGACAGGACACAATATACACTGTCAGTAGTTGACTTGAAGGAAATATATATTCATTGCCAACCTTTAAGAAGTACTAAATAATTTTTTTTTAAAAAAACTATTTTTAATAGGCCTCAGCTATCAAATAGCAAGGCCCAACATGATGTAGTGGTTTGAGCACTGGACTGCAGGAGTTGTTGGTGTGTGCCTTCAACTTGTTTCTGACTCATGATGACTCAAAGGCAAACCTATCAGGGTGTTTTCTTCCCAATATTTGTTCAGAGGTCATTCCTCTAAGGCTAAGAATGTGTGATTGTCCAGGATCACCCAGCAGGTTTCCATGGCTGAGTACAGATTCAGATTCTTAGTCCAACACCCAAACCACTACACCATACTGACTACAGGAGACCATGTATCAAATCCAACTCAGTCATAGAAACTTTAGGCAAGTTACACCCTCACTCTTATTGAAAAAGACAATGACACACCGGTTCTGAATCAGTCTTGCCAAGGTAACCCTAGGATAGTGTTACCCTAAGTATTTGAGTCAACTTGAAGACACACAAGAATAACCCAAACAACAACAAATCAAATGGTATGACTTCATTTTTAAAATAACTTGTATCATTTGCCATTTTTGTTCCCATTATGTGTGATTACTGGACACAATCCAGTAGCATAGGGGTCAGTCTTAGCTGGCATAGCCAATGGTAAAGAATGCTGGGAGCTGCAGTTCAATAACGTCTGGAGGACTGCCCTTTGTTCATCCCTTCCCTGTGGTGATATACATAAGTTGTAAGGGCACATGGTGTTGGTGCATCTCCTCTCTAGGGAAAATTCCTATGACTGCTTCCCACATTGCATTAAAAGTGGACACTCAATCACAATTAGAATTTCAGAAACCAGATTTGGTGATAGCTGCAATCCAAACAACCTATTCTTGAGTTTTGCAGTCAGCTATGTACATGAAATCAAATCCAGGTTCTTTTCTTTATGTCACCAATCTTATTTTCTTTCCCCAGATGCTAGTAAAGCTGCTTTTACAGCATCCCCTAGTTCTTGTTTCCTAGCCAACCGCAACAAGACTGGTACAATTCCTAGTGATGCTTCCGTGAAAAATGAATGTCTTGTGGAGCAAGCCTACTTCACTGTGTCAACCAATCAACTCAGCAACATGTCCTCTAGTCTAAACCCCTTCTCCATAGGGAACAATGAGAATATGCAGCTGACAGGTAGGAAAGAAACAGGCCTCCACCTCTTGCTGCTGCTGCTTCTTCTTCTGACACTGTTACTGAATGGAACATAAATATCCATGAATTCAAGATATAGCTGTGTTAGTCTGTAGAATCAGTATGTAAAGAAACTGTGTAGCACCTTTGAAGCTAACTAAAGAAAGAAGTTTGCAGCATGAGCTTTTGTAGACTTAAGTCTGCTTCCTCAGATGCATAAATATCCATGGTTATTTCCTGTTAGTTGACTTAGGGGGAAAAAATCTCTGAACATAAAGACAGCCCCTTCTACTAAACCCTCCATTCCTCCTCTTTCTTTCTCCAGGTCAAACGGATCTCTCTCAGAGTGCTGCCCATCTCATGACTCCACCAATTTCTCCTGCCATGATCAGTCGAGGAAGTGTGATCAACCAGGGACCCATGGCTGGCAGACCTCCAAGTGCAGGCCCACCACTGTCTGCACATTCCCACAGTTCCTCCTATTCAGAGCCCCTTTATCAGACACATGTGCCACAAACAAACCAAAACTTTTATGGAGTTGGTGTTGGCTACCCAGCTGTGTTCCGGGCACAGACACATTCATCTTCTGGAGCCTATCAACCGCACAGGGTGGAGTCCAGCCACTTTACAGCTGCGAATGAGCCACAGCGCTTCTCCAGAGATTACTTCAATAACAGCTGTGCTATGTCTCCATACAATGCCAGGTCACCTCCTAACTTCGGATCCTCTTCAACTGTACAGGACACGCACAGCATGCAGTACTTGAACAGTGGGAGCTACAACTTCATGAATAATTCAGCGACTAGTTCTTGTCAAGCATCATCATATTCCTCAGCTGCTTCTAATGGTATTAAAACTTTATAGAAATTGGTTTTATTTTACTTGATCTAAATTTCTTACTTAATATTTCAGAAACTGACTATACATTTTTTCCCTAAAATGCCTTCCAGAAAGGCTAGCCAGATTAATTTTCTGCAGCATCACCATCAGAGTGAAGCAGCACTTTTACAAACCAATAGATTTATTGTGATATAAGATTTTGTAGGCAAAGGTCCACTTTGTGTTACTGTCTACAGAAATGATGGGGAAATTAAAGACAGTGACCCCCATGGAACAGAAGCTGTTTTGGAAAGTACCTACTGCTGGGTGAGAACTCTATGATTCTATGAGAAAATCACAGAACCTAGCTGGATCAGACCAAAGGTTCATCATCTTCTTCAGATGTTTCTGGGAAATCACAAGCAAAACATGTGGTTAGTCACTCATTCTTACTGCTGCTCCCCAGCATCTGGCATTCAAGGTGAAACTAGACAACATACTAACATTTGTTTAGCACAAGTGCTTTTTCTGGTAGTGAAAGATATGCTTGTAAATAGCATGTGCTTTTCCATACCTTCCTATTTGGCATTTGGCATGCTTTTTTTTTTAATTGGTCATTGGAAGGTAGAAACAGGCATAATTTTCAAGTCTAGTTGCTAAAGCACATAGTGTTGAGGGAATATGCTTGTAAAGGGGAAACATGTTAATTGTAAAGACTGTGCATTCCCATTAATACTTAGTTTAACCTTTAAGATTATATTACTTCAGAAACCTGTAGAATGCTGAAGTAACAAAAGGTAATGTGGCCCATTGGCCTTACAAAAGAATATTGGGAGATAATGGAGGAGCATGGGAGTTGTGAATTAAATGCATGGGCTCAAGTGGCTGCCATCATCTAGTGATTTGCAGAACCTATGGGCCATGCCTGTGCTTAGCCCTATTGACCCCTCAGCAGCCACATGCCTACTGGGTGGCCAGTTGACACTTCATCATCCTCTGCCACCTTTCCCCCCTACTGGTAAGCATTTCAGTTCTCCCTTCTCATTCTATACCACTTGTAGTAGACACACTTATCTTCCATTAGACCATCTCACATGACTTCTGCTCTGATACTTAGAATTTATTGACACATTTAGGACACCCCAAAAATGTGACCCATTTTCCACATTCCAGTGAATGTGTGGAGGGTAAGTATATATGTTTACCCCTCTGGTTTCCCCCCTCCCAGAAAAAAATAGATATTTGCCCTCTGTGTCAGGTAGAAAGCAAGGTTTGCTTTCTGTGCACATTGAGATAGGGCCTCAAATGCCTCAGGAGTGGTTACTAAGATTAAGTGCTGTCTTCTCAGGAATGATTTATAGGAGGAAAATAACTTAATCCATGGGCTAGTAGAGTTTTTATAGAGTGTTCTTAGTAGACTTGTAAAGATATGTGGGGGGGTGGGGATAAACCACTGGGAGTGATTTCTTCTCCTTACACAATATCCCTGGAAGTCCAGATCATCACAAGCTTTCACCTTACAGGATGCATGGCTATTTGTGATTCCATTTCAGTGAGGATAGCATAAATGACATTTTCTAGCCAATCTGGTTCTCACATCATTGTGGCAGCAATGCTACTCCAGGCTTTAGATAGCTTTAGAGGGGCTAATGTGCTGAGTCTATTTTGAGGATAGGTTTCAGCACACTGGAGAACTCTTTTAGCCTGAGTTAAAACCTGGAGTGTCTTCACTCCCCCCCCCCCCCAACATGGAGCCACCAGCCACCATTGGTGACTAGTATCTTTTACATCTTTATTGGGTTCATTAGAAAATTCAATCTCCAGAGGACTACACATGTGAACACTAAGTTTGTGTTCATAACTGCTGAGAGGAAATATTTCTGTTTATTACATAGGATGAAAAGTATTTCACATAATTACATTTTTAAATTCCAGCTTGGTCCTACTTTTGAAAGGGAAATCACATTAATGTCCTATGGCTTAAGAATCCAGTGAACTATGCTCTGAGTTTAAGTAGACGTCAACTTGTTCTCATTTGCTCTATCATTATTGTTGTTGTTATTGTCATTATTATCATTTATTTATAGAGCTCTGCAGAATTGGATAGCGCTTTATATACTAAGGGTCAAATAAAATAAGAAGAAAAAAAAGAATAAAAACCTGCCAAGTGGCATACAATCTAAAACAACAACATTACATGATTAAAATATCTCTAAAATAATACTAATTAGTATACAATAAAGACAAAGTAAGTAGCAGATTACACCACACTACACTAGCAATGGCCAATTTTGCTGCCTACAATTCACCTGGGAGCAATACCAGCTAAGTCAGGGGTAGGCAACCTTTTTGAGCCGGGGGCCAGGTTGCTGCCCCTCAGACAACTAGAGGGCCGGAGGCAAAAAATAAATAATTAAATATTTTTTTAAAAAAATTAAATAAATAAATAAATAAACCGGGACAAATGTAGGACAAAATTTTCAAATGGAGGACACTTTTTTAAAAATGGAGGACGTGCGAAAAAAATTGTTGATTTTTTAAAAAAATGTTAATATAAATGCATGTTTCTGAGGCTTCTATAGACAATTGCCCCCCCCTTGGCCCCTCGCGCAAGAGGCCAAAGGCCCCGGCGGCAAGACCAGGCTGGGGCCAGTCCCAAGGCCTCGCCAGGCCGGATTCAGCCCGCGGGCCATAGGTTGCCTACCCCTGAGCTAAGTGAAAGAAGAGTATGAAGATAATGTCACATTTAATTTGGTCAGCACCCCTTACAGCTTTCCATCCAAACTGCTGACGTGTCCTTCTCTGCCCCATATGTTCAATATTCCTGCTTGGTCTTGCAAATAGTTGGGATCTCATTAGTCATTAAGTTGTATTCTGTGTCAAAATCAAGAAGTCTACCCCAAGGTTTTGTTTTTCTCAATTTCTCCTTGACTATATAGCAGGAAGTGACTTTAAAGGTCCTAAAACCAAACATAGAAGCTGAATTTTCTCTTGCATGAAATAGTTTCTCTAGTACAAACTGGTTCACTAACATAGTTAAATTGGCACAAACCAAAGGGCCGTTGTCTCACATTATCAGCTGCTATGTGGTAAGTCCATACTAAAAAAAAACCCACTAGAATTTATTATGTGCAGCTATGGAACTTTGCTGACGTGGATGTTTAATGGTCACATGGTTGAATGGCTTCTAATCGAATAATTTGCAAGTTGTTATAATGCAGAATTAGAGATCATCTCAGCATAATGCTTGCTTACCTATATTCTCTATTGTTACTAACATTTACATATGTATTGTCAAATTCACATCAACAGGATTCTATGGAAACAATATAAACTATTCAGAATCCCAGAGACTTGGGCCAATGGTAGATCAGCACGTTTCTGTTATCAGCAGCTTAAGCAGCATTCGATCCCTGCCTCCATACAGTGACATTCATGACCCACTCAGCATCTTAGAGGATAGCGGAAGGAAACAGGGAGCATCTTATTACTCAGATACCTCCATAGCATGCCGGAACCCTATCAGTAAGTAAATCTGATGGTAGAGTGAGAACAATAAGCCAAGAGTGGGAATAAATATGGTGGTGACACTAGTGATTTAAGGAATACTTGACACTGCATCTGCATTGCAGAAATAATGCAGTTTGACATTCCTTTAACAATCCCAGCTCAATCCTATGAAATCCTGGGATTTTTAGTTTGCTGTGGGACCAGAGCTCTCTGACAAAGGAGGCTAAATATCTCACAAAACTACAAATCCCAGAATTCTATAGCATTGAACCATAGTAGTTTAAGAAGTGTTAAACTGCATTTTTTTTCCTGCAGTGCAGATGCAACTGCAGATTTTCCCATTCTCAACAAGGAAGTTTGTCTCAGTACTTGAGACACCTCATTGAGGAAGTTAGCTGCTGTAAGACTTTTCCACTTTCAGGATTTTTTTATATATACAAAATTAATTCATGCAACACCCCCCCCCCCAATAGATTTAAAGCATTTTCTTTTCTCCCCCAGGCCCACCCCTATGCAAGAAACTAAGCAGCAAATTTGTTTTCTTGTAGGTTCGGATATGCAGCCTGCCATATCTGCATCCTCTTCCCAATGCATGTATGGACATTCTAGACAATGTTCTTCTCAGGAAACAATGGACTCTTCTGGGCAAGCCAATAGTGAGATGGTATCGTCTTTACCACCAATCAACACTGTCTTCATGGGAACTGCAAGTGCTGGAGGCACCTGAGTTTATAGATGTAGCTGCAATTCTTCATACTTTATCATCTGCTCCATGGCTAGTAAACATCCTCCTGTAATGACTGGAATGGAAAAGTAGACAAGTATTACATGCTCACCTGGGACTTACTTCTAATTAGACATGTATTAGCCTGCACTACTATAAGGCTGTATTCTTCCCTGAACTTTTCTTTTCTTTTTTTCCTTTTCCTTTCCCTTTCTTTTTGATGCCTAAAGCCATTATGCTCTGTTGTTTGTGTTTTTGCATTGGAAATCCAATTATTATGGCCTACAGAGCAAGGGAGAAGGAAGAGGAGGAGAAGGAAAGTGGAGGGAGGATAGGATAGGAAGGAAGGAAGGAAATTTCTTCTGATTTCTACTTATCAAAATAGTTCTTCTGTCCCTCTTTTATAACTTCTATTACGTAAAAACAAAAAAATTATTTAATAAGTATGGTTTTCTCTATTTATTGAGATTGCAGACTTGTTTACATGCAGTTCTGTTAGGCAGATTGTCAAAATATGTTTTCTACCTCCTGCAGAAATGTTTACAAGGTTTTATTTTTTTTAATTGCTTCAAACCAGTCTAGACCTAGCTTACATTTTCTAATCTCATGGATTAAAGAGCTCATTTCAAGTGGTCTGAGTGGCAAACTCATTTACTTTTGGTCATTCTTTCATTGCTTATTCGGCTCAGTTTTATCCTCTTTTTCACATGGTGAAGATAACTATTAGCCATCATTTTTTCCTTGTTGAACCTTTTTTCTGAAAATGCTGTCAATACTATCAGGTATTAACTATGTCTTAGAAGTCAGAAAGACACATGAAAAAAAGGCTGGAGCATAAAAATATTGAACATGTATGCTTTCATGGCAATATTTATTTCAGATTCCAAAATGTTTCTAAATGTAAACCTAGTGCCCAAAATTTGGGTGTGGTGCACATAATTTCTGAAGTAGTTACTTAGGGCAGGAAGGGCTAAATCTCACAGTTAAAATTGGCATACTGAGCATATGAACTGACTAGATCCATACCAAATTGGGTGTGCAGTGAAGTAGCAGTTGATTTCTTACTTGCTATTTAGACCCTATTTGCAGTCTTCTTATGTTGCAAGAATAATGGGACACACAGAATTTTTTGAAAAACACTGGGTCTTATGAGGCAACCCCATGCCACAGGTTCTCCCCCATCCTCCAATACATTGGACAATACCAAACTAGAGAAGAGGTGCAATATGAGCTTTTCACATGTGCTTTAGGGTATCTTTGGGGAGAACAGAAGTTCTGTATTAGAGGGCATGCTTGGCATACAGAAGGATGTTACTCAGTCTCTGGCATCTCTATACAAAACTGTGAAAGAATCCTGTCTGAAACCCTAGAAAGCCACTCTCCATCAATATAAAGATTACAGGGCTGAATGAACCAATGTTCTGACTCAAAATATTGGCCAAAATCCTCTATGTGAGATACATATGCATAAGCACCATAGTTACAGTATTGAACACTGAATCCTGGCCTGATCCTTCCAGTCCCCACTTAACAAGGAGCAGCCACTATGATGAATGGGGTCTGTTTCCCTGTTGCTCAGGAAGCAGCTGACTGCATTTTCCATCTCTTACCATGAACAACAGGGAGAAAGGTCTGTATCACAATTACTCTTCTTGCCAGAGATGACTTGTGCAAGGTGGGTTGGTGAGACTATCATTTAGCTGCTTCCAAAATGACAGGGGAACTGACCCCATTGATTGCAGTGGCTGCTGCCCCTTAAGTAGAGATTGGGGGAATGTCATGGCCCCTATGTAGCCCTTAAACAAGGGATTATGTAAGGATCATGAATACAGTACATAACAGTCACAAGTGCATAACTCTATTTTACGCATTCGCAACTGCCATAGAGGATTCTGACCAAACCCTCTTTCTATGTTTCTACCTCAGTCATTATAATGCAATAAAGTGAACTGTCAATTTGGATTATGGAGCTTCCATTCATCTGGTGGAACAGTTGATGAAAGGCTAAGCATGTGGCAGGTCCAAAGTTTACATTACAAGAGGTAAATGTCACAACAACATTTAATGTAAACCAAGAATGTTCCCAGTACAGTCACAACTTTAACTGATTGCTGGGAATAGATAAAGTTGCTCTGTTTCCTCTGGGCTTGTTTGCTCTGTACTACTGGAATAGTGAAGAAGAAGGAAGGACTTAATTGGAAGCATGACTCTCCACTGCTGCCTGCTTCCTCTACTTGTAGCTTAGAGCAGGCCTAGGTTTAGTCTTTGTGTAAGAAATATTTAGCCACATACCTGTATGAGGCTAGTACACTGAGAAGAGATGAGGGAAGGATTTGTCCCAAACATTAATAACAGGGAGGTTGACAGAACAGGGACTAAAAGGGTTTAGCTGAAGAGTAGACTATTAATGCATGGGGGTGTTATTTTCTGCTAGTAGTATGCTGTTATCTGCATATCTTAAATCGGGTTGGCAACCCTCAGCCCGCCTGCCGGATGTGGCCCCCGGAGGTGGCAGGACCATCCCCAGCCCGGTCCTGTTGCTGCCGCCGCCGCCAACGCCACCTCCTTCTCCTCCATCTCCTCCTCCACCTCCTCCTGGGCCGCACGAAGGGGCCTGCGGAAGCAGCCTGCCGCCTCCGCGGGCTCCCCCCAGGCCCTTGCGGCCCCAGGCCTCTCCCTCCGGAGGGAGGCCTGGGGCCGCACGGGCTGAGAAGGGGCCCGCAGAAGTGGCCTACCGCCTCCTGGGCTCCTCCACGGCCCTTGGAACCCTTTCGGCCGAAGGGAAGAGCCAAAGGGAAGGGCCTGGGACGGGTGCCCAAGCCCTTCCCTTCGGCCGAAAGGGCCCCTTGGAGCCCTTTCAGATGAAGGGAAGGGTCTGGGATGGGTGCCCAAGCCCTTCCTTCGGCCTCCCTCCCCTTCGGCCGAAAGGGCCCCTTGGAGCCCGTTCAGCCGAAGGAAGGGACCGAGGAGGAGAGTGCAGGCACACACCTCCTCCTCCCCTCGGGGCTTGGTGGAAGCTCCGCCCCCGGCATGCGGCTCCACCCCCGGAGAGTGGAAGCTGCCCCCCCCAGCTTCAGCCCCCCCCCCAGTTGTCTGAGGGACAGCAACCCAGCCCCCAGCTCAAAAAGGTTACCTACCCCTGTCTTAAATTGTTGACGTTCCCCCAATTTTCAAACCTCCATGTTCCAAGTCTAATCCTACTTTACATATGATAAATTCAGTGTACAAATTAAACAGATTGGGTGATAAAATGCAGGTTTTCCTGACCCCCTTGCCAATTGGAAACCATCCCTCTTCTCCATATTCTGTTCTGATGGTAGCCTATTGTTCATGAGTACAGATGAAACAGCAGCACCATCAAATAACAGTCAAAGTGTCATTTTTTAAAGAGCAATCTATATTTTTTCATTTAATCTACATAATCAAAGATTTTGCTATAATCTGTAAAGCATGGGCTGATTTTCTTCTGAAATTCTTTGGTGTGTTCCATTATCCAATTTATGTTTGCAATATGATTCCTAGTGCCTCTTCCTTTCCTGAACCCAACTTGGACATCTGGCCATGGTTGCTCCATATACAGTAAAGGTTTTTAAAATGAGCATCACTTTACTTGCATGACAAATTAATGCAATGGTTCTGTGGTTATTGCAATCTCTGGTATTCCCTTTCTTGGAGATTGGAATATATATCAAACATTTCCAATCGGTGGGCCTTTGTTTTGTTTTCCATATTTTTGACAGATGAACTAAAGTAATTTTTGTCTCTGTAGCTTGAAGCAGCTCTGTTGGTATGCCATTTATTCCTGGTGTTTTATTTCTCCCAAGTGTTCTAAGTGCAGCTTCCACTTCACTTTCTAAAATTGTAGATTAATCTTCAAATGATTTTGTTGGAATGAATCTGTCATCCTTCCATCTCTTTTATATAGTTCTTCCCTGTATTGTTTCCTTTGTCTTTTTATTTCTACTTGGTCATATAATGAGTTCCCCTGGTGGTGACAGGGCATCTCCGCTCTTGGGTCTAAATTTCCCTTTGATTTCTTGGATCTGAGAGTTCCTCTGCTAGTGTTACCCTTCAGTACTGCTGATGCTCTGTAGCATTTGGCACATTTAGTCTGGTTCCTTGATAAAAGCCTGTCTGACATGGGAGACCCACTGCTACCATCAGCATAGCTTCTTGCCTCACAGGAGCATAGAATACCACCACTGTGGAAAGGTAGTGACATTGGTAGGATCCACTTGCTAGTTTAATCTAAAATAGATCTATACTGAATCAGTTGGACATGCATTGGCACTGATTTACAAAATCCCATTCATTTCAATGAATCTATTCTGTTTGGGAATAGTAATGGGATTTAGCTGTTAATTCTTTTTTTTAAAATCTTTTCTAATCTAGGTAAATAATCCACAATGGTTGATATGACAGCAAATAGCATTCATGTTGCTAGGAGTGGTGGGCAGGGTAGAAAAAAGAAGAGATTTAGATTAGTGATAAGATTTCATTTATAATTGGTCAGATATCTTGCTTTAGAATAGCTTTTGAAAACCCAGCAGTTTCCGTAAGTATTGGATTAGAATCCACAGCTGGCAATTGAATTGTGGGGTTTCTAATCCATGGCGTCTGGAAACTGCTGGGTATAGGAAGGCAACTGAAATTAGAAAAAGAGCCACTAAGGCCTAGCAGTGTCCACCAGTGACATATTTCATCTCTTCCTTGTATTTGTTTAGATCTGGCTAATAATGTTAACCTATTAACACATTTTTTTAAAAAAACTTCATTAATGTGTCCACTGATGTGGACTGAATTAAGTTTTGGGGCTGTTTAACTAAAATCTTAAGAAATTAGGCATTTAATGCTAATCTTTTAAGCTATGGGCAAAGCAAATCAGTAACCTTTACCTCGTATGATATACCATAGCCTGGAGGTACTTTTTATTTACATAGCATCAAAAGACTTAGTTGTAAAGAAGCATATTACAGAACTGCAAAATGTAGTTGCCAAACGTAGATTCAAATTGGCCACAACATTATTGGTTATTTGTAATCATGGCATGTGTAAATTCGGAGCTGGGAGTGGGGTGGGAGGACAGGTATTTTTGTCTGCTTCACATTTGCTGAGTAGCTGGTCTGACCATTCCCCTGCAATGGTTCCTTGATTACCAAGCATTCTGGCTGTCAAAAAACATGAGAAGCCTAAGAAGGTGCTGTCTAGTGAATGTCCCTCTGGTTGACTTTCCATAGGCAGTTGACAACTTTGCAAACAATAGTTTGGATTAGACATTTGGTATGACCTAGAAGGATTCTTCTTATTTTATTAAAGTTATGCCTTAGCATTTGAGTAGGCGAGGAGGAGAAGTGGCAGATGACACCACTACTTCAGAGTGCTAAATTCACACTAGGTTTTATAAGAACTAGTCCAGGTTTTACAAGAACTGTCCATGGTGCTGAACACTGTTCCCAAAATAGGTGTTAAATATCATTCTTGATTTTCAGGAGCAGATGATGCCACCAAATTTCAATGACAGGGTTTTCTCCTCTCCCCCTCAGGCTGCTTTGGAGGCACAAAAAGAAGGTTGGGGGCTACATACAGTATTCTGGCCTAGGAGGTCACACTTTTCTTACCCCTATTTTAGCTTGAGACCAGGCTTGCCAGTGCTGGGGCAGTGGACACGTTTTGATTTCACAAAAGTGTAACACATTATGTTTCCTGATTGCACTGCCTGATAGTCCTGTGAAAGAAAGTACAGAAATGCACTGGACAGGGACTCCATTAGGATGGGTGTGAAATCTGCTTTTGCCCCCACAAGCTCTGCTTTTAGGTGGCATGGCTGCAGTCAGATAACTTTCTCCAGTATAACCTCATGGGAATTATTAAGAATCATGTCATCTGCTGTCTGGTGACTTTGTTCCTAATTATTGCACTCCCTAACCTGTGTAGTCCCACATTAGATTCACTTCCTAATGCAACAGCTCAGCATGATAAAATCCTGGAAATTAGCAGATAGATTGATAGAGAACACAGTAGATTGTGTAAATGGCAGACTTATATCCAGATTAGCCCAATACTGGAACATCAGAAGTGCAGTTTCATGGGATATATAGTAAAATGAAACATATGTAGGAAGGAAATATCAAGACTGGAATAATGTAAATGTGGTGAATGCACATGGCAAATCATATTTTCAGTTCTGCCCAAGGGAGATTAAGTTCAAAATTGGGCTTTAGCTTTCTAAATAAAAAATAAGAATGCTAGGGAAAGGTTTTGCAGAATATTCATTTGTTACAAGCTACTACTTAACGATATTTAAATAACACAGATTATGTAATGTTTTAATGATTTTAGAATATCCTTCCACACACACAACTGGGAATAACCAAAAGATTCTAACAAGCTGTTGAAATAGGAAAATCTGCTTTCCGTCCTCTTGACTTAGTTGATTATTATCCTTGATCAAATAACAGGCCACATGTTCAGACTGCCCTGGTGCCCTGGTTGCTATAGTAAAGATAGATACACAGTTAAATCCTGCATTTAAAAAAAGATTGATACTGAGGGTCTTTTTGTCTCCTTCATCTATTGTACATCTTTGTAGTAGTAGCAAATTAATAGGACAGTTCCCCCATTGTACCAAGAGCATTCATCAGAAGGTTTACTATACAAAAGATTTACCTTCTCATTGAATTATAGAAGAGAAGAAAAACAACAACATGTATACATATTTAGTACACAACATGGTGCAGCTGCAAAACAGAAAACAAATGTGATCAGACTATTTGCTATTTGTTTTCATGCATGAAACTGAAATGGCAAATGAATATTTATTGTATCTTAAAGGATACATCTTATAGGATACTGTTGTGTTTGTTTTTCTTAGCTATTAAAATCCATTTTTGTTTTGTAGGGATCAATGGTATTTGTTTATTTATTTTAAATGCATGATTGTGTGCGTATATAATTTTGTACATAAAATGCATAATCCCCACAAGTTGGTCATAATTCTTGCAAATGAAAGGTTTCTTTTGTGGTCTTGTATTTTTGTTATATTCAGTGGCCATGGCAGGACTGCTGCCAGAAATAAAGTTTTTCATTCTCAGCATCTTGATTTTAATTTGCTGTTTTATTTCCTCTTGATGCAACAGAAACAATGACAAAAATGCCTGCCCACCTCTCAGTATATAGAAATCTTCAACTTCCTCCTAGCCCTTTTCTTGTGCTCAAAGGACTTCATACTATATATTCTTTCAGCCATCATACTTCCTCTTTCACTTCACTGTAGAAAGCTTTCATTTGCCAGAATGATTTTATGTATTTTAAATAAACCAATTTTATGGTTTTTTAAAAAAAACAGACACAGGATAGCATCACTGTGGCTGAAGGAATAAAGAAGCCTTAGGAAATGAATTTGATCTGGAGGAACCTAGGTTTAAGCTCTTTCTTACATGACACTATTTTGAGCATAGGCATCTGTTTTCCAGAATGCATGGGTGTTACCCAAAAAGGTAGGAGTCCTCACCAACTGTGTCAGCATCTTCTTAAAAGTTGGGAGAAATGTTTAGCTCAAGGAGGCTTGCAAGAGGCTGGGTAATTTGAAGATCATTATAATCTGTGTACACCAGTACTAACTGTGGGAGAACTCCAAGTTTGGTGAATATAAGAAGGTTTTTATTCAGAAATATGCAAGAGTGCAACCAAACACATGGTAGCAATTTAAACAGAGCATCTTGCAGAGCTAACTGAAATAGGCATATGGAAATTGGATAGTAGAATCTCAGGGTTGTAGAGGGGTAATATTTACCTGTCATGAAGAGGAAACCATGGAAAGTGGGGTGTGCCTCAAGACAGTGTCTGGGGGTAACACAGTGAGTGGAACAGGTTCTCTGTACACACACGGTTTGTGGGCAGACTGTGAGCGCAAACTGTGTGCAAGGAGAGTATCTCGGGGGCTGATATGTATACCTGATATCTTAGCCTCAAGGGATAATAGATGCAATCTTGCAATATAACAAAGACTTGATGGCCTTCTCAGAAAATGAACAATGGGATTATGGAATGACTGATGGCTTTATCCGGAGTAACAATAACATTGGTTGGGTTTAGGATAACCCCAAATAGATGGATAGGGAAGTTGGCTGGGGCTAGGTGGGAAGTGTTGGCTTATTCACCTTCACCTTTTTCTCCAGCGCAAGAGGATTTGTGGAAAGTCAAGGGGGGGGGATGGAACAATCAGCTTTTATCTCGATATTACCTGGGCCCTCCACATGTCTTTGGGTTTACATTTCCTTCCCATGGGAAAATTTCCTATCTTCCAAAGGTCAGCATAACCTCTCAAGAACATGTCTGGCACCATATATGAAAATATGGAAACCAGATTGGGAAGGCCCAAACCACCCCTGCTCTTACAATCGCACAAGATCTTCTGGTTAATTCTTGCCTTTTTCCTATTCCAAATGAATTTTAATATGTCAGATTGCCAAATCTTTAATGGTTTTAAAGAGTGTAGTACTGGAATTGTTTGAAACAAAAATCTGAAACTTTATTATTTTGCTTCTGTATTAAATTGGTTTTCTGAATGGATTGTGTTAAAAAATGTAAGGTTGCTGACTCTTGAAGGGGGAGATATGAGATATGGTTGGCATGGATATGTTTTCTACGGGAAAGATAAAGTACACAGAGAATTCAAGAACCATATTGTGAAGAAAGCCTTACTTTTGGTGTGGGACAAATTAAAAGATAGATTATGCAGATATCTCCCTCAATGTTGTTCACTCCATGAAGCCTTTTTTTTTTAGTAAGGAAGGTATTTCTAAACTAAAGTGGCTATGTTACTCAGATCTATTAAAAGATGTAACAGAGAGTGAAAGATCAATGAAATCACAGGAAGAACTTAAAGAAGCTGGAATAACATGTCACTGGTATTTACATAGGCAGTTATATGAGAGATGGAAAATAGATATGAAGTTAACAGGGATAGAAAGCCAAAAGACACAATGGGAAAAGATCACATTGAAAGGGAATAAGAAATTTATCTCTAAGTATTATAAGATGCTACTGGAGTGGGAAACAGAGGAGGAAGTAATTAGACATTCTATGATAAAGTGGGCACAAAATGTAGGCCACAATTTGAACTATGAGGAATGGGAGAAAATATGGTCAAAAAACCTGAAATATACAACTTCACAGGAGCTTAAATGTCTATAAAATGATATACAGGTGGCATCTATCCCCAAAAAAAGCTATCCTATATTTATAAAAGTACAAATCCCGCTTGTTGGAAATGTCATGACAAGACGGGATCTTTCTTTCACATATGGTGGACATGTAAAATAGCTAAACAATATTGGATTAATATAGATAAATGTTTAACGATAGATCTGAAAATTCAAATACCATTCTTACCAGAAGCTTTTTTGTTGGGCATGTTAGATAGTAAATTAGAAATGCAGAAAGGGAAATTTCTTTTTTATGCCTTAACTTGTGCTAGAATATCCTTTGCAAAAATGTGGAAAAACCCAAAGGCTCCAACTACCGATCAGTGGTTATTTAAACTTCATGAGATGGCAGAAATGGACAGATTAACATGTTGGATGAAAGATAAGACAGAGAACAACATACAGCGAGACTGAGATGAATTCTATGATTTTCTGAAGATAAGATGGAAGAACAGTCTTCTAAAACATGATGGATTGTTGAAATCTTAAATATCTTTGTAGGGTTGGAGGGAAATGGTTGTTATATTTGATCGGGGAAATTCTGTAAACATAAAAGATTGCGGAAATTGTACAAACAGCAGAACAATTAGGGAAGAATATATCACTAAAGAGGTATACTTAATTTGGAGGAACTATGTTAGGCCAATAGTTAAATAATGGAAAGAGGAAATACCTCATTCTATTATTTTTATTCTATAATATTTGTATTATTGTTTGATTTGTAAAAAGCAAATTTAAAGAGTGAAGGAACCATAATGAAAACTTGTCATTTAAGATAAAACAAAATAGATATTAAGATATAAGCAAGTCCCAAGTAGTTGGAAGTATAAGATATATATATATGTGTGTGTGTGTGTGTGTGTGTGTGTGTGTTTTAGTACATCTATATAAAAAAGCGAACTGTATATGTTATGTAATGTAAAGGTTTATATATGACTTAATATAACACCAATCAAATACTATGTAAATGTTGTGGACTCTATAAAAATAAAAAAAATATGGAAACCACATATACTGCATGGGAGGTGTTGGGTATGCTAACATGGGGGGTACATTTCAGAGCAGAACATGGAAGAACAATTCTTTCAGGTCATTCATCAAATATAGCCATTTGGCAACAGTTGTCCTTAGCTGTTTCTCTTTTGCCTACTGACACTTTCTTATCCATACTCATCTCTAAACTATCCATCGCTAGTCTTCTTGTCTGAGTCCTAATTGTTCTAGGTTGTATTAAGGTAAGATCGGGCAGGAAAAACTCCATTCATTATATACATGCTTTCATTGTGTCAGTGAGTGGTTCAGAGTTTTTTCATTCAGAAATTTCTGTGTCCTTGATAGGAAGTGGGTATATACAGGCTATAAGCAATGTACAAATATATGAATCGTCTCCTGTAAATGTATGTCAGGTATTTATGAGTTTCCCTTTTGTGGGTATTTTAATATAGCCTCCTCAAAAAGGCCTTAAAGAAATCTACAGGCCAAAACCCACAGACTTCACAGACTAAGATTAGGCCAACAGTTTACTGATAAAGAGGAGAAAGCAGAGGAGGAGGTGTGGCAGAAGCAGAAAAGTGGCCATGGGAAATATGATGATGGAAGGGGCAGCAAAAGTAATCATGTCTGAGAGATTTTGCTGCCTTCCTGGCTCCTGGGTGGTTTAGGAGCTACCAAGGCAGCTTTGCCCAGCATCCTGCTATATATCTTATTTTATTTTATCACATTTTTCAGTTATTAAATACAGTAGACCCTTGTTATATGCTGGGGTTTGGTTCCAAGATCCCCCATGTATAACAAAATCTGTATATGCTCAAGTCCCATTAAATATAAGGACATAGCAAGATGGTGTCCCTTATGAAAAATGGAAAATCAAGGTTTCATATTTGAAATTTATACTTTTTTGAACATTTTCAAACCGTGTATGCTTGAATCTGTGTATAAAAAATCCATGTATAAGAAGGGCCGACTGTAAATGTGAGACCCAAAGTGGCTTACACCATCTTGTGAATCTGAAATATTTTTTTTTTAAAAAAAACATTAAACACAACCCACTTTAAAGCATTAATTTAGAACAGTTAAAATTTAAAGTTAACAGTTAATATTAGTTTAGAACACTTGTACATATCAAAAATCAGCATTCATGTTGCACTATCCCAACCATTTAAAAGTTCAAGGTCCATTTTGATAATAAAGTCTTTGTCTGACAGCAAAATAAATAAATAAATAAAGTGCAAGAAAGGGGCCAGCTGGGGTGAAACCACACCAGATTTTAATATAAAGTTTAAAGGAGCTATCTGAGGCCAGAACACACGGTCCAACTCAAGTTGCTTCCAGAACCTTTGGGGGTGTGGCATTTATATGATGCACACACACACACCCCAAAGCCACTGACCCCACACTCTATTCCTTTGGACCAGAGCAAAAATGAATCAATTTAAACCAACTCCTGGCGGTGTGGCTTGAGACCTGTGGGAATGAGCCATGCATTTGTCACATTCACGACCCAATTGCAGCTGGAGTGCCTTCTGGTCGCTCCTTCCCAGCCATCTGTTTCACCCCTCTGATGTTGAACCTATTTCAGGGTTAGCGTTCAACACCTTGAATAGCTACTTTGCAGTTTGGACTAAAACCTAGAGCAGATTTACTGCCCCACTAATATGGAGCCACCCACCTCCACTGGCATTCATTATTTCTTCCATTATTTCACAGTGGGGATCAGAAAGTAATAGGTGTACAACTGCAAAGAGAAAGAGCAAAATGATGGCTGTAAGGATTGCTGTGGGAGAGGAAAAATCTATTGTTGGCTGGACTTGTATCTTTTAGTATAGCTTTCTTGTTCGAATTTAGTATACTTAGTAATCTATATATATTAAGCAGAGCAGCACCAAGCCCTGGTATATCTGAGCTTCTGATATTAAATAGGATACTCTGGTAAGGTAAGAACAAGCCTTTCTTTATTGTTACAAAGAATCCATCAAAGTCAGAAACAGAAAGTCAGTAGGAAATATACTTTGATAGAGGAATCCTTAAAAGGTGAGTCTCATGACTGAAAGTTAGAGGAGAGAGGCCTCTTGAGACAGAGATTCATGGCTACATCTTTTTTGATCTAAGGACAGGAAGAAGAAGGGAACAAAGAACCATAAAACTCAACTTTTCACCTTTAGCAGAGACAGGAAGTAAACACTTTAAAATCACACTGACCAAAGGAGCATAGAGAGATAAACAAGACAGGCAACTAAGGAAATTCTCTCTCTCTACAGTACTCCTAATTATTATAGAGACAAGCAAAGATGTAATCTTCGCTTCCAACATATGTATCTTTAGGCTCATCCACACATATGTTTTTGTACCGAGGAAATCCGGATCTCTGCGGCGATGCGATACCCAAAGTTCCCACTATATTTACTACGATCAAATCTCTCCATGTCATTTTAGCCCTATTTCTGTTCACACTGCCATCGTATAGATTTAAAATGGAGCCTCCATTTTGAATGTGTTTGATTATTCTTGAGTTATGGTTTTATTAATGTCATTCAAGTGATGCGCTTCTGCTTTCATTGTTGGTGACATGACTCTGCTTTTATTGTTGTGGGAAGTTCGAACTTGAACACAAAAAGTGTATAAATGTAGAAATAAGCTTTCCGATGCTAAGCTCAGAAAATGGAGGCAGTGGTGGAAATACTGACTGGATTTATGGAGCCGTTGTCTTCACTGCCGCAACTGCATGCCAAGAGGAAAACAAACAGGTGGGAGGGCAAGACCAGGTGGGTGTGTATGTTCCACCCCTCTGCACATAATCCCTCCCTTCCTGTTTTGGAAGAATCAGTTTAGAGTTCCCCGAATCAAATCAACAGTGTGTTGTCATTTGCGGCGATCCACATCTTTTCAAAAGACGTGGGGGGATAATCAGCATTAAATATACCGGGGTAACTGGATTTTGAGGCAGCCCCCTTCCTCCCCCACAAATTGCAACAACTCAGGGCAAGTATGAATACCACAGAAATATCCTGTAGTGTGAACGAGCCCCTAGTATCCTTATATATTGAATTAATCTGCCTCCTCCTCATCTGCGTTACAAGTACTTTAGTCAGCTCTCAGTGAAACCCTTTATTTCTCTGCAAGATGAAGGCTTTGTAAAGACCCTAACAAAACACAACCTCTGCTTGCCCATTTCTCTAACCATCCAAATCTTTTTGAGAGCTTCATCTCTTTCTGGCTTCACCTTGAAAAGCAACATGCACATATTTTCATCTAAATAAAGCATTCATGACTTTCCATGCATGTTGACTTCAAGTGTTCAGCTTGTACATAAAATACCACTCTCTGTTCTTTGAAGATATACACAGATTGCTCACAGGGATGCAGTCTCATTGGATTGCATGAGGATGTGAAGTGAAGTGGGCCTGTAGAAAACAGGTTCACAGGAGATACCATTTGGAAAAAAGGCATTGCCACATATACACTCTATTTCAGATCTTATGTATCAATTTATTTCTGGTTATCATAAAGTATAAAATTAATCTCCCAAACTCATTTTAAAATGTTGTCCTTTGTTCCTTCCTTCCTTCCTTCCTTCCTTCCTTCCTTCCTTTGCCTAGGGGAGAAAAATGAGGTATTGCTCCCCACAAATAAGAATTCTGTCCCTTTCAATTAAATTTTCCTTTAGTTCCCAAATTTCTAGCATTCCAGAGACTGAAGAATTGAAAACTCTTATATTTGCAGTGTTCACATTTCCCCAGTAAACTGTATTTCTAAATGTTCAACTAAAATTTTAAGTTATTTGCAACGCTAGAAAATTGGGGACTAAAGGAGAATTTCATGGGGTGAGCAGAATTCTTATGGAGGATAGAATTCCTTCATTTTGCCCCTAGTCCACTAGCTACACCTTTGTCATTTCCTGCTATTTTGTTCAATAGAGGCTTCTTTCCCCTTTCCCATCCCACACAGAAGTCCATAGTCCATCACTGTCATAGGCAGGAGATTAATAATAAAAGTTGGAATACTTTTAGGAAGGGAGATGAGATGTTTTGCCTTTGGTTGTACTGCTCACTTTGCCCCCAAAATTAATATTTATTCATTTCATTTGTATGCTGCCTTTCTCCCAGGAGGATCTCAAGGCGGCTCATAGATAAATGCTATTTTCATTTTTTTCCTGCATTTTCAGAGTGGGTCCAATCATCAAACAGACTGAGTAGAGTTTAATGGAGCTGCTTATCATCTCTGTGTCTCTCCTTCCCCAGGCAGGAATGGCTGAGTTTTCCAGTCTGCACCTGCGCTGTCTGCCCTTGAAGACCCTGTCTCTCTTAAGCACCATTTTATCTATTCTTTTCAGGAAGAACTCCTAAGTTCAAAATACAAACAAGTTGTGGAGCAAAAGATCAAAGTTGTATTCTCAGTGTCACATGTCGGCACAACTTCTAGGGGGAGAACAATTGGATACCTGATATCCCCACACATGCTCCACTGGCCTTATCTGATTTCCCCAGTTTTATCTGTCCCTATAGGAAGGCACTGGATTTTTAAGCTAGACAATGCAAAGTGACAAACCTCTAAGTGAGCAATCCTTGCTTTCAAAGTCTATCAAAATGTACAGCATGCTATATGCAGATACTTGTGCATTTTCTCTGCATTTTTTCTGTTTTGAATAGAAAGCAGCATTGTTGTTATGTGCCTTCAACTCAGCTTCAGCTTATGGTAACCCTGACCTAGGGTTTTCATGGGGGAAAGTGTTCAGAAGAGATTTGACGTTGACTTTCTCTGAGGAAGTGAGAAAGTGTGGTTGCTTACAATCACCCAGGAGCAAAACAGATCGCTCTGCTTCCTTTTGGCCAGGAAAAAGGGTGCCCTTCCCACCACAACAGCACTTGAATGTCGCACCAAAGGAGTGCCGTAACACCACCTGCTGTGGTCAGGTGGCTCGCATGACACCAGCTTGGGGGTGGCATCAGGGCACGCGCTGTCCAAATGTCATGCCCCCTTGCCGCCCCCAAGCTGGGGCTTACTGCTGGTTTGTACAGCCTGCCAGTGGATTTCTCCAGCTGAGTGGGGTTTTGAACCCTGGTTTCCAAGAACTGTAGCCCAACACTGGTGGACATTTATTCCAGTCAGCCAGGACTAACTTGGCAACGGTCAGCCAGATGACTTTTAAAGCATCCCTACACTGTGGAATGACCTGCCAGAAGAGATTCAACAGCATTATATAATGTCTGAATTTAATAGAGTGTTAAAGACCAGTCTCTTCTGGCAGGCTTATCCAGAAAAAAAATTTAAATTGTGACTTTTAAATATGGATTGTTTTAATAGGTACATATCTAATTTGTCTTTTTAAAGTGATGTATATTTTAACTGATATGTTTTAACTGATGTGGTGTGTCTGTTATTTTTTCTCCTTGATCCATGGGAATAGGCAGGTAAGAAAGAAGGAGAGGAGGAAAAGGAGAAGAATCAGTACTAGTAATACATTCAAATCACTGCACCACATTGGCTTTGGAGAAAGCAGCTTCTGACGCTGCAAACTGCATCCTAAGAATGGTAGGATGGCTAGTGCAATAGCTAGTTGAGTGCTTCTTTCTTTTTTTCCCTTGTCTCCTTTCTCCAGCAAAGAGTAGCTACAGAGGATGAGATTTTGACCAGAAAAACAGGCAGCAGGGAAATGACTAAGCATCCTTTTCCCTGCTTATGTACACACACACACACACACACACACACGCACACACACACACACACTGTCCATACTTCCATATAAACATGGATCTCCAAAGGTTTTATAAGAAAATTTTATAAGAACAACGGAATTTGGAAATGGTACTCTTTTCTTTTCCACACCACCACCCAAAAGCCACCAGACTCAGTCCAATGTACTTCAATCTCAGTTTCAGATTGCTTATCCGAATAATCTATTAAATTCAACTGATTTCAGAAAAGTCTCCAAGGCACAGGACAGACCGTCCAAAAAGGATGGTCTCCCGGTGCCCAACTTCGGTCCGCGGAGAAGCTGCAGCCTCCAGACCGTGGGACTTCCCCACAGACCATAAAGAACCCACAAAAAGCGGGTTCTTCTTACTGCTTTGATCTATGGAAAAGTGGTATACAAATAAAATTATTATTATTATTATTATTATTATTATTATTATTATTATTATTATTATGGTGCACTCACAATGTCACAATGGCACTGCACGGTGCGGACACTAGGCATCCATCATGTAATGATGGCGGTGCCCATATGTATAGGGTGCCGCCATTTTGACACCCTCGTCATGTGTGAGGGGCATCTAGAAGTGCTGCCCCTCGCACGTGACCAGGGCACTCTATCGCACCCGTCTGGACTGGGCCCAAGAGAACAAATTGGACTGAGTCCAGAGGAAGGCCACTAAAATGGTGAAGGATCTAGAAACCATGCCATATGAGGAAAGACTTAGGGAGCTGGGTATGTTTAGTCTGGAAAAGAGAAGGTTAAGAGGTGATATGATAACCCTGTTTAAGTATTTGAAGGGGTGTCATATTGAGTATGGAGCAAGCTTGTTTTCTGCTGCTCCAGAGAACAGGACCCGGAGCAATGGATGCAACCTACAGGAAAAGAGATTCCACCTCAACATTAGGAGGACACATCCTGATAGTAAGAGATGTTCGACAATGGAACACATTCCCTCGGAGGGTGGTGGAGCCTCCTTCCTTGGAGGTCTTTAAACAGAGGTTGGAGGGCCTTCTCTCAGGGATGATTTGCTTGTGAGTTCCTGCATGGCAGGGGATTGGACTGGATGGCCCTTGCCGTCTCTTCCAACTCTATGATTCTATGATTTCATAAGTGAAAACTAGGATATGCATGGCCAGGCACCATTAGAGGCTGCAGCAGTTTGATTTTGCTTGAGCATAAGTACTAAATGAATTGAGTGCAAACTACATTTGCATCAATCAGGACTGTCTGTGCCAAATCAAGACAGTTGGAGAGTATGGTACAATTGTCTTGCTAAAGCTTGGAAAGTTACTTCTTTGGACTACTCCTCCACATCTGGTGTTTTCACTGCCAGAGAGATTCAGGAAGCTGAAGTCAAAAAGGGGTACTTTCCCAAATTCTGAAGAAAAATAAGAGACCATCTGAGCATAGATATGTACAACTTTGTGTCTATATGGACCTTTGGGGAAATGCCCAGGCTATTATGTGCATATAATTCATGCCAGTATTGGCAGATACAACATATCACCCCTTGTTTGCACTAGCAAAGTAGATGATCTTTCTTTATTATAACAGGACATTGTACTTATCCTTGCTGATAGTTTCATTGGATGTATTTCATTCATGCTAACTGTGATGCCTTGAGCCCAAAACAAGGATGATTAACAAACATAAACTGGGAGAACAGGAAAACAGGTCTGCAGTAGCTAATGCAAAGTTCTGGTTAAACATTGCCTTACCGTTTGCATTAAGCCGTCTGTTGTTTTTATGCTAAAGGCTTAGTAGAGGTTGCTGGCAGTATTGACTTTGTAATTAAACTATTTTAACTTCAGGATTTTGTAATCACCATATTTAAACCATCTGTTATAGTCCAAGCGTCACTCTCTCCATTCAGACCCTGCATAATATTCTAACCTGCAGCACTGGACACATCACAATTTAACATGTTAGACACATAGTATTTGGCTGATGATCTGGGAAATGAGGCTGATTTCCTTTTTTCTGTGAGAAGGTGACTTTTATAGCATCAAAAAAGTATGCATATGGACCAAAATGGCTGTACTATCATGGGCACAATAGTTAATACCACTCCATAACAACTCCAAGAAATTGTTCCTGTCTTCATTTAAGGAATAGATAACTACTTCTATTTCTCCTCCTTCTCTCCCCTCCCCTTCATTTATTAAGGATTCCAGATTATCCTAGTCAGATATTCTGAGAAGGAGCATCACTGAATGGTATAGCATGTGCTTTCTTTCCGCATACATACTATATACAACTATATAGTGTCAAGCATCTTACATTAGAAAGAGTTTAGACAGCAGACTTGTGAAAGGCAAACACAGGAGAATTGTTGCCAGAATCTAGATCTAGGACAACCTTTTAAACAAAGGTAAATGACCAAATCCAACAAGAGTGATTAGCATATGGCCCAGGTTCTCCAGACACAAACTAAATCCAATTATTAGTTCCAAATAGACCAGACTCTTTCATTCAGGGATTTGTGAAAGGCTAGGAGGCCATCTTCCCCATCTTAAGAGATCCTGACCATAAAAATTGAATCCTCCCCCCAAAAATGCTTTCAAATGCCTTTGAGGGGGTGTGGACCCCTGGTGGTGCAGGGTTAAATGCTGCTACTGCAGCCATTCACAGCCTCAAGGTTGTGAGTTTGATCCCAGGCAGTGCCCCAGGGTCCACTCAGCTCTCCATCCTTTCGTAGGCCAGTGAAATGATTACCCAGCTTGGACTGGGAAGGAACCACAGAACAATGAATCCTGCAACCTTTAAGCATCTGACTGTGGCCTCAAACAGATGGCTTATAAGGGCTGCCATCAGGCTGATCATAGGGCAGGGGCTGCCCAGAGGCTTAGCCGGGGCCACCTAACACTGCCCAAACCCAGCCACAAAAGGAGTGGTTTCTTATCGCTCCTTTTTGCAGTCCATTTGGGACCATGGCAGTGGCCATTCTCAGGACCACAGTGTCTGGTTGCCATGGTCCTACAGTAGTCCTGTGGTGATTGGGGCAGGAACACCTCTGGACGCTCCTTTTGCCCTGTCTGCTTCACACTCGTGTTGTTACTCCAGGCTTCTAAAAACAACAAAGTCAACTCTTACATAAGTTCCATTGATTCTGCTGTAGTTGAAACTGACTGCAAAGTAAGTTGTGTTTCCATGGCCCTAGCCTCTGAAGGCTGTCTTCATAAAGGTTCTGCACTATGTGCCCCATATCTCCCAAGTGTCCTGATTTAGCAGACAGTCCCATTTAATACTCCATCATCACACTTTTCCAGCTGCTTTTACAATGTCTCATTTTCCAGTTCTCACTTTCCATCTTTGTCCCAGCTTACTTCAAATGGCACAAACTGAATTCATAGTACAAAAGTAGAAAGGCGAGGAAAGGAAGGAATTTTGACTTTCTCAATACGCTCAGACAAACGCAAACTGCTGCAGTCTCTCCTAACTTGTATTTATCATTATTAATAACTCTTGCATCTAGAGTAGACTGCAATGATGCTGAGCCACAGGTGTCCTGATTTGGGACTGTAAAATGTTGGAATGTATGGTGCACATAGGGAACCAGCATGGAGTAGTGGTTTGAGTGTTGGACAGTGACTCTGGGGACCAGGGTTTGAATCCCCACTCAGTGATGAAAACCCATTGGGTGACCTTGAGCAAGTCACATACTCTCAGCTCTCAGAAAAATTTGTGATAGGGTCACCTTAGGGTCACCATAAACTGGAAATGACATGAAGGCACATAACAACAAAAACAACAACACATAAAAGCAGTTCACCAGAATATAGTGGTAAGTCTGAAAAGGGACAGTTCCCATAGCTACACTCTCATGGAGCATCCAAAAATACAGAGTTGTCTTGATCCATATCTGCCTGTGGTGTATGTGCATGTATTATATACAGAGCCTGGAAAAGATACATTTTTGGACTACATGGTCCTATGCTTGCAGGGGGTTATGGCAGTTGCAATCTCAAGAGTAACTTTTCCAAGCTGCAATTATATATGTCTGTGTAGACATACTTATATGACTGTGAATAATATTTTGTTGATGGGGCAATTAATCAATTCCCCACCACCAGCACTACCACTATTGTGAGAATTGCAACCAAGTTTAGAAGGAATCAATAAGGCTCAGTGGATGATGTCAACATTATGGCAATCAAAAGTTTTGGGACATTGACTTTGGAGGCTCTAGGTCCAATACAACACTGGGTGGCACTTGTCTCCTGCTTGGAAGTAGAGAATGCAAGACCTGTCTCAAGTGACCACCAAGGTATGAGTAGTACCATCAGAACTGAATGAACAGACCAGCTGTTACTAAGCGAGATTTTGCATGAGGATATCTGGAACCGAGTAAAATGATATAATTATGTAAATTACTTAAATGTTGTCCTGCTATCAGAGAGCACATAAGAGTTTTTCCTTCCAAAGGAAATACAGTAGAATCTTATAAAGAACATCTTCCTACTTGAAGACATGTGTGCAATACAGTACATGCACAGTATTCAGAAAGTCTTAGGCCCTGTGCAGACCAGACATTAAGCTAACCTGGGAATGGAGTGGGGTTTGGCATCCACATGATACATGCCCCAACTCTGCCCCCAGGGTGCTGTGATGCCGCACACTGCTCCATACAGCGCATGTCATCACTGTGCTCCTCTGGTGCTGCGTCCACATGACGCAGCACCAAAGGAGTACCTTAAAGCTGTGGCACCATGGCTATCACATCCTGGAAAGGCCAGATTGGGGCTGCAGCATGCAGTTGCTGCAGCCCTAATCTGGCACAGCTGAAGACAGCTGCAGACAGCCCCTTAGGGGTGGTTGCACAGTCCCACAGTTACAGCCAGACATTTACATTAAATTTTAATATTTGTGGTTGTTCACCTGTAAAATGGCCACAATATCCACCCAGTCCTTGCAATTCTTTTCAGGAAGCTGCATCTATATTACAGAATTAATGCAGTCTGACACTGACTATGGGATCCTGGGATTTGTAGTTTTGTGAGATATTTAGCCTTCTCTGTCAGAGAGCTCTGGCACCACAACAAAACACAAATCCCAGGATTCCATAAGATGAAACTATGACAGTTAAAGTGGTGTCAAACTGCATTAATTGTGCAATGTGGCAGCAGCCTCACAATTTCATGTTCTTCTCAGTGCTGCATCAGACCTGGCCACATGAAAACAGTTATAATATTTTAGTAGTAACATATTAATCGTCTTTCAAACAGTTATCACACACAAGAGATTCAGATTATTTGGGAAACTGTTCTGTGCTATGCTTAGCTTTATGTAGAAGGTTTGTGGTTACTTTCTCCTTTTAGCCAGCAGGTACTTATTCCACAATGAGCCATAACCTGTTGACAGTTTTAAACTATTAGAAAGTGCTAAATGTAGTGAGATATGGTTGTACAGAGTTCATAATTCTACTTTAAAAGCCTTTGGTTTGCAGAGCTTTCCACTAATGTTGGCAACAAAACTATTGAAGCCTGCAATAAAGCATTCTCTTAACAAATGCACCTTCTTATGGCCAGTATTAAAATTTATATCTGTTTTTAAATTAAACACATTGGGCCCTTTAATGTTTCCTTTCCTCTCCAGATTTCTCTGTTGAGAAGAGGCACAGGAGGAAATGTACCAGCAACAGTAAGATCTGAAGACTAGCTTGGAGGACATTAAACAGATGTCAATGGGGCCATTATCAAAGGCCTTTTTTTTTAAAAAAAATGAAATATTGCCACCTGTCCTGTACTCCCTGAAAGATTATTTTAGTACTTAAAATCATCGTGTAACAGAAGATTGCATTGCTATTAAATTTTTACTACCACATTAGAGCAAAGGTACAGAATAAATGGATGCCTCAGTTATGTGTGTGTGGGGGGGGGGGGGGGGACAAGAACACCAAGGCATGAAAATGGTCTCCCTGAGTCTGATATCTCTAATGGGAACTCCTGTCCATTGCCTCAAAAGAGCATCACTAAAGTGTCAGAAAGTGCTCACTGTTGACAAGACATATTATTACAGCATCTACAGCATCAGAACCTTCCAGATGGACTCCATTCACTTTGGTCACAGCCTTCCCTTGGGCAAGAAGGAGTAGAGGAGGAGTGCTTGTTGTTTCAGGGGGAAATTGTTCAAGCAACAAGGTCTGTTTGAGTCTCTGGCATATCTTGTGTTTCAGGAATTGATCTTTGGCCCAGTTACTGGCTCTCAGTAGAAATAATGCAGTTTGATAACACTTTGGATGCTGTAGCTTCATCCTAAGGAATCCTGGGATTTGTAGTTGTACAAGCTCTTTAGCCTTCCCTGCCAAGGAGTGATGCTGCTTCCCAAAAATACAAATCCCAGGATTCTGTAGAATAGAGCCGTGGTGCTTAAAGTAGTGCCAAACTGCATTATTTCTATGGTATAGATGCACCCTCAGTTTCTGGTTTGTTCCAGATTGTCACCCACAGCCCAGCTCTGATAGTTTCTCATACACATACACTGAACAGTTACAGGGAACTTATACTTACATACTGTGTAACCTCCTTGCCCATTGGGAAGAATTTTCTCCTTTCTGCCTTGGTCACATAATCTCTGCTAGTAGTGATAATGCAATAGTAATAGCAAGTACATTTCTATTCTGCTTATCAGTGCCCTAAGCAGTTTACAACTGTAAGCTAATTGCCCCCAACAAGCTGGGTACTCATTTTAGCAACGTATGATAGGACGCTAGGCTGAGTTGACCCTGAGCCCCTGGCTGGTATTGAACTCACAACCTTGTGGTTTACGAGTGAGTGGCTGCAGTACTGGCATTTAATCACTGTACCACCAGGGCTCCCTGGTGAGGGAAAGGATATGTCCTTCTTTTTCAGTTATCTTTGTCATGAGTTTTTTTGCCTAATTTTCTGTACCCGTGGTACAACCATCCTGACAAACAGTGTGAAGCTGATACAAACGGACTTTTCTTGCTCACTGAGCTATTACACAGTGCTTTGAATGATACCCTATACCTCCAACTACAAAAAACCCATCATCTATTGAAGTTATATATTGAATAAGCAGTAAAGAATTCTTAAAAGTCAAGAGATGGATGACACTGGAAAGATTTCTTTCCACTGGATGTGGAAGAAATTCATTTATTTCTCCTTCTTCTGCAAACTTGCCTTACTTGTATTTCCCAAACCAATATGTGAATAGAAATGCAACTATACTTCAATATTTTCCAATTAAAAAACTTCAGTGTGGTTATCCAATTTAAAACTGCATGTATAAATGTATTTCTTCTTGTTTTTGTGTGCCTTCAAGTTATTTCTGACTTATGCATGTTACTATCATGGGGTTTTCTTGGCAAGATTTGTTCAGAGGGGATCTACCATTGCCTTCCTTTGAGGCTGGATGGATGTGACTTTCCCAAGGTCACACAGAATGGTCCCATGTCATTTTGGAGGTATGCATGCATCCTAAGAGTCTGGAAGCCATGCCAAAGCCACAATCCAGTCCTAAGAACTGAAGCACAGCTTTGGCACAGCTTCTGGCCTCTTAGAAAACATGCATAATTTAAACACAATATCTCCAAAATGACCCGAAGCAGCTTTATTTTGGCCTGTCTGTATGGGGCCTATATTTCCATGGCTGTGGGAAGTGTTAAAACCCTTGTCTCCAGTGTCATAGCCCAATGTTCAAAATGCATTATAATATGGAAATCATTTTTTAAAATGTGCAAAACTATTAGAAGAACCATGCATAATAATCTATATGAGCAAAACTGAAACATTCCCATATTTATCCACTCCTAGTTATAACCAAAATAGAACTTATTTTCTTTTTATACAGTTGGTAGAACAAATTAGGGATACATACCTCATAAGCAGGATTGCTCTGCCATGTCAAAACAATTTAAGATACACATTCTATACACAGCCATACAGCAGTAAAAAACAGCAGCTGTTTTCATTTTCAAAGTAGCATTTATGGAAGAGAAGACAAAAATAAAATTATACATTAAAGGCGTGGAAGAATAAAAGTGTATCTTAATCTACAGTAAAGATGTTTATTATGTCCAGAATGATACCTGACTGATATGGTTCTAGAAGAGTTCAGCATTTTTTAAATAAAATTTTAAAAATGGTAACATTACACTTTTGATCTTTTAATTTTTGTTATTGTTTCTAAATGTAATTATGAATTATTTTATATGAAAATCAGTATTATAGTTATTAATGTGCTTATTTGTATGAGATGGTTACAAAAATATGACTATACAAATATCCATATATGGAATTCAACATCCATATTTACAAAGGAGAATGTTGAGATACGCAGGGGAAACAGTTACTTCAATCTTAGTTGTGAAACACTAGGATCTTCTATCCTTGGACTTCTTCACCTGACCAATGGTAGAAGATACTTTTTCAGTGTTTTAGTCAATTCTGGGTAGAGTCCCTGCTCCATTTATGATCTACAAATTTATGATTCTTTAAACTAATGGATGTCCTTAGGATATACATTATTGGCCCCTCATCCACATACTTAATGGTGGTGGGGGGCAGGGGCTTGACAGTTCTTCCTGCTCCATGGGAGATGTATACTTTTGTAACTGGAAACCTTCTTCATCATGATTATGGGTAGGAGTATTTTATGACAGAGGTTTTCAAACTAAGATCCTTCAGCTGTTTGCAACTTCAACTTCCAGAATCCCTGAGCACTGGCCATACTGCCTGGGATTTCTGGGTGCTGAAGTTCAAAATACTGCTTTGCGAATCACAGATGTATGATGCTGTTTGTAGTCTCTGAAAATATGACATGAAGAAATTTCCTGAATTCCTTAAAATATAACTGGGATGGGATCCTGTTGGTTTCATATACCTATGTAAGCTCTCTTACTCATGTGGTTGTACTTTTGGGCCACTGTACAATCAACATACTCAGTCAATGGCTGTATAAGTGGAGTTCCACAAATGAAACTATTTCACAGGTGCCTAAATTATATTGTAGTCTTGTTTAGCACACAGTCATTGAAACAACTGGATTTCCTTCATGTGGGCAATTTATCCAATGGGTCTGCTCTCAGTGGGTCTATCTAACAGGATTCAAGCTATACAACCTAGCAATGTTGGAAGGTACATATTTATTTATTTATTTTGAGCATTTATACCCCACTCTTCAGTTTAAAAGGCTCTGAAAACAGCTTAGAAATTGTTATCTCAACTATTTTTAAGTGCCTTTGATGAACCCATTTAATTATTGGCATTGCAGAAGCAGACACTGTGCATTCCATACTGCAGAAATGGACAATAAGCAACCACAATAACATATGGCAGATATCCAAAGATATAGCTGTGTTAGTGTGTAGAATCAGTATGTAGAAAGATCTTGTAGCACCTTGGAGACTAACTGAAAGAACGAAATTGGCAGCATGAACTTTCGTAGACTTCAGTCTACTTCCTCAGATGCGTCGTAGACTGAAGTCTATGAAAGCTTGTGCTACCAACTTCTTTCTTTCAGTTAGTATCAAAGGTGCTACACGATCTCTCATATGGCAGATATGTAATTCGTTACACTATGTCATCATTCAGAAAAAGGGGTCTATAGTGCAACCATCATGTAACTACATGAATGTAGAATCACACTTCACAAACAAGATGCAAGATCTGGGCCTCACTTTCTTTTTAAAGGCCTTAGAACACAAATCATGGGATTTTGATCAAGGGTCTGATAATGGAGTTGTTTTCTGAAAATCTGGTGAACACTTGAGTAGCATTTGAGGATACATGGGCTGATGGTGTTAAGAAGTAATTTTAATAATTTAACACATCATTTCAAATATTATTTCAATTAATAGTAGTATGAAATGGAAAAGGAGAGCTGTATTCCAACATACAGCAGCCTATCTGGAGAGAGGTGGTGAACTTGTTACAAGTGCACAGGAAGCCAACAGAACAATACTTGGATGCCCTCTGCTGGTTTGAAACACAAGCCACTATCCAACTGGCATGAACAATTAGGGCTGGAAATTGTTATTACATCCCTGATTTAACTAATGTAATAATACAGCACACATGTTCCCCTTTAAATAAAAACCTAGCCCCATTATGAGCTGCTATCATCAGACAATCAGACTGACAGTTCTCAGATTGCCAGACAATCTGTCAAGATACATTATTCTAATTTGATCACAACAATCTGTGATCAGGGGCAATTTTCAGACGGATAGCCATGTCAGTTTGTGTCACAGAAAAAACAGAAAAGGCTGAGATTGTGCATCAGGAGACATGTCTATGGTGACGTAGCTATGCCTCTAGATAGTTGTCCCAGTGCTACCCTCAAAAACCCACCTTGTAAGGCACATAGTCCCCCCCCCCCCGCATTTCTGAGTTGCCATTGAGTGGGAGCTGAGCAATGATGCAATCAGCTCTATTGCTGCCACAATGCACAATGGCACAATGGGATGACACAATGACAGTAAAAGGGAATTGCAACATTGTAAGTTGGACTTCCATCATTGAGATTGCAGAACAGGATCCATCTGAGGAAGTAGATTGAAGTCTATGAAAGCTCATGCTACCAACTTTTTTCTTTCACTTAGTCTCAAAGGTGCTACAAGATCTCTCCAATAGCTTTAAAAGACAGTCACTACACCACTAGATGGCAGTAATGTCTTTCCAGTATGAATTGACCAACATGTTCACTATCAATTTGTCACATCAAGGCACAATTTTTTATTTAACGCAAGAAAATATGAATAAGGTCTTGCAGTTTGACAGGGATGATATTTGAGTAGAAGACCAGAAGCTACATTGCAGTAAATATTGAACAACTAAAAATAAAAACACAAATACATACAAAATTTTCTTATCTAGGAAATATATAGGTAAATTTGGTACTTAAACACAAG
>NC_056522.1:105313541-105490137 GCF_019175285.1 Sceloporus undulatus | reverse complement strand
AGGAAGGAAGGAAGGAAGGAAGGAAGGAAGGAAGGAAGGAAGGAAGGAAGGAAGGAAAGCCTAAACTCTAAAAATTATCTACAACAATTGTACCCCTAAAACAAAGACAAAAAACTAAGATACACACAAATACACAATAGAGGAGGCAATGGCTTCCAGCATACCTAACTATGGTCTAACTCTCCCTAAATTATCAATAAGTATATGTGTAACTTCAAATAACCCTAAAGGAAACAAATTATCTTTCTAAAATATAGGTAAAACTAGATAGATATATTTAATAAGACTTCTGCTTACATGTTTTGTTTCTAAAAACCCACAATCATTATGTAACCTCTCTTATTTTTCATATAATTGATCAGCATCTTCCAGTCTTTTTGAAAGTAATCTAAAGTTTTCTCATGGATATTTAGTTACATTGCATTTGACTATATACACCTGTATTTTAAAATAACTGTTACCCATGCCTTCAGTATGTCCAGATTATATTCTTGCAATGCACTCCACTTGGAGCTATCTTTGAAAAGTGTTCAGAAACGAGAGCTTGAAAGAGTTACTTTTAATATTGGAAGAATATTAATAATCAAATTAACCTCATTATGGGGAGAGTTATTAAACACAAACCAGAATGTTTTTTGTTGGGAATATTCGAAGAGGATATAAAGGGGAAAGAAGAAAAGATACTGTATTATTTAGTGGTCCTAGCTAGGATATGCTATGCACAATACTGGAAATGCCAAACGAACCCGACAATTGAGGAATGGATTCACAAAATCTGTGAAGGAGTAGAAATGGACAGATTGACTCAAATTCTGAGGGATGAATCTACAGGCAAGATAAAAGATGACTGGGAAGGTTTCTTTAGATTCTTGGACCCTGAGTGGGGTATTAAAGCCGGATCCTGTATATGAGACATTGTATATAGTATAATATTACTTTACAAACATAGTTAAATTGAGATATGTGTTTAGAATAATATATTAGATACATTTCAATAAGGGCAAGGGGATCTGGATTGTTAACATACTGCATTTTAAGAAAGGCAATTTTAAGCAAGGATAATACAGATACTGGTGAAGGGAAGTCCTATGTCTGTGCGAATGAGAGTTAGATTGTGTTGGATAACAATTGGCAACTGAAAGACCACCAAGAGGATGAGAATGAGAAGGTTAAAGAAGGAGAAGTAAGTGTAGAAGGTTTGAGTAGGTTGAATATCAAGAGTTAGGTTAGATGCAGGAGAAGGGATAGAGATGTAAGGAAAGAAGTAGATTAAGACAGGTTTGTAGTGGAAGGCTTAGAGATTTGAGGGTAAGTGTAATCAAAAGAAGGATTTCCTCTTGCGAACAAATAAGTATGAAGTGTGGGTATAATTGTATTTTTGTATGTCATGTTTTCTTTTCTTTGTCTTTTTTCTTTCATTTTATTTATTGGATATTTGTTATTTGTTATTTGTTATTGATATGTCTGATGTATATAGATGGATTGACTGTATGTTTTCTGTGTATATATTATTTTCTTTCTTTGTTGTGTTATTTGTTTTAATAATAAAAATTTAAATTTTAAAAAAAAGAGTTACTTTTAGATTACAATTCCTACAATTCCTTAGCTATTCTGGCTGGTGTATTCTGAGCTGTAGTCTAAAGATGTATCTTTTCCATTTTCAGACAGAAACTGGTTCAGAATACTGCACTTATAATACATTTTATGCTCATGTTTCTGGTGGTATCACAAAAGAAATAAAATTTGCCCTGGATCTCAATTTGTATCTGGGCCCACTTTGTAGTTCAGGTTAAATACATCACAAGAAGCTATAAATAATGTAACTTCTGGTAACAAAAACAAATGAAGTCACATTTCAAAAGTAACACTGTGACTCTAAATAAAACCCTTGAAATGTGACTTCATTACGCCTTTGTTACTAAATGTTACATTAACTGTAACTTGTTGCTTTTTATCTCCACCCTAAATTATTGTAGAATAGGATATTTAAAGCTTGCCTCTTCTCTCATGACCCTGTTTCTCTGTGGCCACTACTTTTGGAGGTCCTACTTTGTGTGTAGGTGTAGACTGGTGTATTGGAAATACGCAACATGTGGCTGCATGGGGCCATTTGAGAGGGGGCATGTGCTCTTGGCTCCCCTGGAACAATCATTTTGTTCTTCAAAGGCTGCTTTGAAGAGTTCCCATACTGAAAAAGCAAGTAAGCCATCAGAATTTCAGTGTTTTGGGAGCAAAAGTGACCCCCTGTTGCTCAAAATGTCACTTCTGGGCAACGCTAACCATGCCTTGGCAGTACTCAAAAATGGTCCTGCAACCCTCACAGAATATTCACCTTGGTGTGGGTGGCAGAGAGGCCTTTGTAATGAGAAGAGTTGCCTTTGATGACAGAAATAACAAGTGTATAGTAAAGACATATTTTAAAAGGACATAGTGAAGGTGAAGGAAGCTATGATCTTGGTGTAGCAATTAATGGAAAGAATTTGAGAACCATTGTATTATACACTTCATTACATCCAGTGGATATTAATTATCCAGTATTTCAGTACATGTGATTGAGGGTGGATTTGCCTCCTATCACATAGTGGCCAGCATCCTGTTTGTGACATGCACAGTCATAACAGGGATTTATTTCTGCATATGTACCTTTTTTGGAACTCATGGAAGGAGATGCCCAGTGTCTTCTTCTGCAAGACTCACCTCATGCGTGGGCCCAGGTTCATCCTGCTACTCCTGAGCAATGAGGAAAGAAGGAAGGAAGAGTCTTACTATGGGAAGAAAAGCCCCTTTTTCTTCTTTGTTCAAGACCAACCAACAGGAACCCAGGCACAGCCAGTCATTGAGACAGAGATGCATCTGATTACACCAGGAACGTGGATGCACACCACGAGAAGCAGCAGGGATGAATAAACGGCCTCCCTAAAGTACATTAACATAGACTTAAACTCTACCAGCATGGAGTGGATCTTTGCCTACATGTATTCATCAACCTACTTAGAAGAAGCATAAAGCTGGTTTGGTTACACAGAGGCAGTATTTCAGGTAATATTCCAGGGCCATTTTTGGCCATCCCAGTAGCTGTTCTGGAAGCCATTCCTTGGGAGTGGGGGTGGGGGGGTGGGTTGGAGCTATGGTTACAGGCCAGACCAGCCTTTGTACTGGACTGTTGTAGTGTGGGAAAATGGGGATGTGCTTGTGTAGGAGGGTACTGGACAGCTCTTTATGTAAGCATTTAAAAATTACAACAGCATGTATAACTTGGAATTACACTGGTGCAATGCCCCAACAAGATTCTGGCCTTTGTGCTATGATGTCTGTGTAATCAGGCAGAAAAAATTAGCAGCACTGTTTTTGAATAATTAATGATAATAATTATATTTTCAATGTCATTATGTTCTAGATTTAATGTCCCTCTAATGCCACTGTTTACAATGCACTCCTTTCATCTATGTATGCTGTATATATTCAGACCTAAGATGCAGGCTAATATTTAATTCTGAATAGCATGCAATAATTTTGAAAATCTAAACTGTCATCAGAGCTCCTTGTTTGTTTTTTGCTGCAATGAACCCACACAGCTACTTCTCTGGAAAAAAACTTTCATAAGATGATTCATAATTATTGTACATTTCTGCTACGTATGGTTGAAGAAATGTCACAATGCAGGATGATGTGGTTACATTTAAATGATGAGACAACTGATTCTTAACACAGGTGCCCATTTTCCACTCACATGGACAAGGTTCACAAAGCATGTAGCTTTTTCCCAATCAGAGAATGATCTACTGATAGACCTAAGCAAAGGAATGAACACTGCTTTCATGTGTGTTAGTATGAATGGCTTATCCAAGGAAAAAATGTACTGAATCTTAAATTATATTTCTTTTTCTGATACAGGTTGGGCTTCACTATTGCAGTTGTGGATGAGTAAACTAGAGTTATACATCCATAACTGATTCCTATTTACAGATCCTATGTATTCACATGGCCTCAATAATAAATTTCCTCCAGTTCTCCCACTGAACTGACAGAGGTCTGTTCTTCTAACCAACACCTGTAGCATCACAGGTGGGTTCAGGCTTGCACTGAGTGACACCCGAGAAGGGGGATGACACCCAGTCAGCCCCCATCTCCCACACTTTGTCCCCTGCATGCATGCTCCCTCACCCAGTGCACTGCTCCATGCCCCCATGCACACAAGCTCCATGTCCCGCATGCACTCCATCTGCCACATGCAGTCCCATCCTTTTCCTGATAATGGGACATGAAGCAGTATGGAGACACACGTGGGGTGATGGTACTGTGTGTGCAGAGGATGGATGCCCCATACAGGAGCACTGCTGCCTCTAAGTCCTGTCTTTTTCTGGCACAGGGAGAGGTAGTACATGCTATTTCCAGCATGGGGAGCAGAAGCCCTACCCCCAGGGGCCCACTGGAACTCCCACCCCCTGAAGCCCCTGGAACTCCCACTCCCAGAAGTCGCCCCCCCCACTAGACTTGCCCTCCCACACACACCAGGTGACACCCTGTTCAGGAACACCTATGGCCAACACTAGCTGGTTTAAATTAGATCAGTAGAAACTTGCCAAGAAATCCCTGTGATCAGTCTGCCTTAGGTCATTATAAGTCAGAAAGAACTTGAAAGCATCCATTAACAAGTTAACACAAACCATTTTCCCCGTGTTTACAGGAAATGATTAGGCCTCCTGGGCCTGAAACGGATGGGCTGAAAGGTGCGGCTTCCTTGCTGGCAGCCTGTTTGGGACCGCAGTGGTGGCCCGCTTTCAGACCAAGTTGTCTGGTTGCCACAATCCCCAGCTGATCATGGGCTGATTGTGGCTGGAGCAGCCAGAGGCTGCTCCAAGCTGTCAGTTTGCAGAGAAGTACCTGCCTGGAGAGAAGTACCTGCCATTTCCTTGGATGTTTCTTATGCTTCTGGCTGTGTATTCAGACTCCAAAACACACAGTTGCACAGAGTGCTGCGCTATAGGCATGTCCTAAACTCCAGAACACCCCAGGACCATTATCGCCTCAGGGTTCCATTCCAATCTTTACCCAGCACTGCTTATAGATGTTGTGTAATAGATTTAGACCATCAAGTTAAACTGCTTTAAAAGCCAATGCTAATAGTCTTCCAAAGATCCCAAAAGGGAATGGAACACATGGAGCTGTTAATAGCTTTTATCTTCATCCTTTCCCAGGATGCTAATAATCACCTGCTACATCCTCATTCTGACTTTATGTGACCATGGAACCAATTTTGTCATTTTAAGGGGTCGCCTGTCTGATAGAGAGAGGGGGAAAGAGAGAGGGAGGGCAAGAGATGGCTGCAAATGGATGGCTCTTTTAGCCATAGGCATCTAGGCCTGGGATAGAAAACAATTTTGACATTCCCAGCCTGGAATCGTGCCCTTAGCGAACACATTTGATGATCATACATGGTCTTTTGGCAGGCTCCCCTTTGGGCCATCTGTTAAGAATGGCCTTGTGCCTACTCGGATGAGAGCAGCATGCCAGATTCAATAGGACATACAAGAGATGCCAAGCAAAACTTGCCTGCTCGTCCTCCTCCTATTATTTTAATTCCAAATTACACAGTAATACTTATCTGTATTTTAGCATTGCTGCATTTTAAAGGAATTAACACTTTGGTTTTAGCTGGATATTACACATACATTAGTGAAAGGCACCAGCTGAAACAACTGGGTGCTGTTCAGCAAATGGAGAGTGATAGCAGAGCTTGGAAAAGTTACTTTTTTTGGACTACGCTTCCAAGAATCAGTCAGTGGCCATGCTGGAGGAGATGTCATCCAAAACATAACTTTTCTAAGCTCTCAACAAAAATTCAATCTGAAATTAAATTTCTGAAAGCACTTAGAAGAGTAGGAAGTAGATATTTACCTACAGCTTTCATGGCCATAAGGAGTCGACTACCTATCATTCTTGAGCACTTTGAAAGAGCCCTTCATACAGTAAGATAATATTAAAATTTAGAAACTGTAATACCACATATGAAACAAATATGTTTTCCACGTGAAAAGAACAATATCCAAAGCCATTCCAGTCACATCCAGTCCCCTTAATTATAAATGGAATATTTTATGCAAATTTGGCAGTGAAAATGTAATTACTTTCAGCCTTTTGTTTTTAAGGCCTCCTGGTCTGATGAAATTATTCTATACACCTTTTAAACCATGATTATAATCATAAAATAGCACCTTTGGTGATACTTATGGTGATCATCTCCAACCTGTAGTTGCTGTGTCTCCTAAGTGTGGCTAAGGCATTCTTTTTCAATGATTAGGGAAACCCATCACTAGCTTCCAATTGTGCAGCAGTCCCAGAACTTCTCAAGTGTGAAATGTTGCTCTCGGGGCAGATGTAAGATTGGCAGTCACATGATGTCACAATCATCTCCTCTCCCCCTGTCCAAAAACCTTTCATGTTTTTGAACTCCCTTTAAGGCTCTTTCATTAAGACAATATCAAGAACTATTTTCACAATATCTAATAAGACTCATCTTCTTAAGGCCTTTTTGCTATGGACAGCAATCTTCACCATCATTTTCCTCTGTATCAGTGACTAAGGGGCTTAACAGACCACCCCTTTCAGTACTGGAATGGGGCCTTGGCAACTACATGCCATGTCCCCAATCTGGCCTTTGTGCCACAGAAAGGGTGCCATAGCTGTTGGCACCGCAGCTTTTTGGCACTCCTTTGGTGTTGTGTCATCTGGACGCAGTGCCAGAGGAGTGCTGTGATGCTGCCCACCATGTAATGGGTGTACAGCATCGTGCCGGCATGAGAGCAGAGTCAGGGCATGCATCGTGTAGATGCCACACACCTACTCCGCCCTGATGCTGGCCTTAATCGCTGGTCTGTACACCCTGTTAGGGCATTTATTCTTTATTTTAAAAAAAAATTGAAAGAAAAGAAACAGATTAATTCATATGGGACAAACACTAAATAACAAAAGGTATACATCAGTAATGGTAAATATAAAATCATTAGGGAAAGAATAGAAAGAAAGGAAAAGAAGGCTCAAATGGAAATAAATATGAGCATGTACAGGAACTCTGTTTTTCATGTAGATTTCTTTTATCAAAGAAACATTCCAGTGGGAAAAGAAGAGGAATTTATAAAGGCTGTGACAATGTCTTCTGGCTATGTTTCTTGATCTCAAAATTTCTCTAACTGTTAAAAGTTTACATATAGTAAAAACAATAAATGTATACCATATCATGTTTTTTTCATGTTACAAGTTTCTCCCCTGCATAACACCTGCTTCTGTACTCTTTGTAAGCATTGTTGTAAGACTAGAGACCAATTAATTGTTTCCAGTGCTGTGCAATCTGTAATCATGTTGGCTCAGCTATTATACAAATAAGGTCTTTATTAATTAAGCTTACATTGTTCCTACAGAACAGAGAGAACTGCAATAGGGATCCACAGAAGATGTAAACTTATGTGTAAACTTACAGCGCTTTATAAATAAAGGTTAATAATAATAATAATAATAATCTCTGAAATGAAGGCCAAATCTGGACCCAGAATGATTTGCCCTGAGGAGAAGAGAGCCACATATGTAACATGATACTTTTCTCCTGGCATCCTTTCTAGCATTGTGTTGAGAGCTTATTCTGTATGTGAGACAGTCATATTGGAGAGTTACCGTTCGTAGTAGTTGTTTTAATGTATTTAATGTACAGTGTACCCACGTCATATGCAGGCGTGCTATATGCAGCTTTCAGCATACGCTGGGAGCCGCGCCGGAAAGGCTTCTCCTGTATCCTGAGAAAAAACAATGGGGTGCACCGGGTGCATGCTGTGGAAACAAGCCCCATTATTTGTAATGGGGCATGACTTTGTAATGGGGCATTGCCTTTGAATTGTTTGTTTGGCCTTTTGTTTTGTTTTTCTGGCCTTTTTCAATGTAGATTCTAGCTTTATCTCTCCGCTTAGGCAGGGACAGCAGTATGTTCTCTGTATGTGAATATTTCCAGACTTCAAATACATTTGACTAAATATTCATAGTTGCCATGATCCATTGGGAGAGGCGGAATATAAATAAATCTTTATACTACTACTACTACTATTATTATTATTATTATTATTATTATTATTATTATTACATCTTTAAAACCCTTAAATCCTCTCAGCATCAATATCCCACCCCCATTCAATATTGGTAGCTCCCCTTCCTTGGACTCAGAACCGGAAGATCTCATGGGCACAACAGATACATGTATACAAGAAGGAGTCAGACAACAGGACCAAAAAGAAATGGAAGAAGCAAAAGGATCTACAATTGTCTTGTCTCCTCACTCAACAGTAAATACAGTATTTAATCTGTTTCTGGTGTTCCTGCTTTTCAGAATTACTCATAACTTTTAGCAAACCTTTCATTACCCCTATGTCTCTTTATCATTTCTCAACAAGTTGGGCATAACCAATTAGAGGAAAGGCTAATTTGTTATCATTTGTTTTTTAAAACTTGAGTCATTCAGTCATTAACAATGCAGCTTACCAATTTGTGTCATAAATTTACTTTAATCACTGAGACAGCCCTAAGTTTCCATGAATGAGGAAGCACAGCCTTTCCTGGATTATCAAACTAATATAATATATAGCCAGTCTTTGGACGTTCATGCCTTTCATAAAGTTTGGGGTTTTTTAAAAAAAAAGAAAGAAAGAAAAGAAAAATGCAACCAGCCTGTACTGAATAGCAGTTGACTGTGCCATAATTTACGACTAAAACATAACTGGCTGTAAGATTTACCATGCCAAAAATGCAGACAGATTTCCCAGATATTTACCACTGATGAGAGAAATGCCAACAATGTCAGCTGGGGAACTCTACACACAGAATTTGTGACCTGCTCCACATTTCAGGTTAAGAAGCACACACTTGTGGAATTCTATGCTTGTGCAATAGTCAAGGCTATAAATTGATGGACTTGGCCTTCTTTCTTCTTTCCAATAAAATTTTGTTGGGAGATTTATCTTGTGGTGTTCCAGTTGTGCAAGATTTAGGGAGCAAGAGAAAGTAAGAGAGAGAAAAAGAAGAAATGGAAAGAAAAGAAAAGAAAAGTATCACAAAACAACATTTCTTCACTGATAGTGACAAACTGAGGGTGCATTCCCACTATGAAATAAAGTGAATTGCTGATCAATTTAAATGACTGTCATTCCGATTTGAAACTAGTTCCTGTCGTACATGATCGATTTCTGTCATGATAAAGCGAGGCAAATGCAAAAAAATAAAAAATAATAATGTTTTTTTCCAGACTCTAGTTTCTTAGTGGTTCTTTTGAAAAGACTCAATCCTGAAGCAAGTGGGAATGACAGATCTGAATCACATCATTCTGGAAGGGAGGGACTAATGCCAGAGGGGTGTTTACCATCCCGCCTCAGTTTTTGGGAGAGACAGCATTTCACACACACCACACCCCAGTGCTGCCTTTTTGCTTCTGGTGTGACCTATGGGTGCATGTTTTTTTTAAATAATAATAATAAAAAGAATATTCAATTTATTGATTTTGCAACTACTTGCAAAGTCAAGTAGTTGCTAAACCAATGAATCAATTCTTCAGTCAATTTAAAAAAAACACTCACAAATGAACACTCCATTCCTTGCCTTCTTCTTCCTCCTCTTCTTCCTAATAATAGTAAGATTATTTGTACCCCGCCTCTCCCAGTGGATCGAAGCAGCTTACATACATGAAATATATAACATAATATTCATAAAATAACAAATAGCATACAATTAAAACCCTCTTTCCCCTTATCCCAACTAATCCAAGAATTAAATATACAATTTAACATAATAATAAGATTAAAATCTTTAAAATCTCTAAAATCTCTAAAACCATTAAAACAATTCATGACAAGGCTTCATGAGGTATTAAAAGGGCAACCCACAGCATTAATTTAAAACATAAGTGCAGGGCAATCAGTCAGGGAAGGCCTGTCGGAAGAGATCTGTCTTGACAGCCTTTTTAAAGCTGTCAAGATTCATATTTGGTGGATCTCCTCTGGCAGGCCATTCCATAAGTTAGGAGTGGCCGATGGGAAGGTCCTCTGGGTGACCGTTGCCAATATTGTTTTAGTAAGCTGTAATAGGTTCTTCCCAGAGGACCTAAGTGTGCTGGGCAGATTATAGGGAAGAAGGCCCTCCTCGCACTCCACCACACTGTCCCTTCCTCATCGTCTTCCTCCTTCTCCTCCTCCCGCCTCGCCTTCCTCTTCCTCCCCCTTGCGCCGCACTGCCCCTTCCTCTTCCTCCTCTTCCTTCTCCTGCCTCACCTCCCTCTTCCTTCCCATCGCGCTGCACTGCCCCTTCCTCTTCCTCCCCCTCGTGCCGCACTTCCTCTTCCTCCTTTTCCTCCTCCTGCCTCGCATTCCTCTCCCTTGCGCCACACTGCCCCTTCCTCTTCCTCCTCTTCCTTCACTTTCTTCTTCGATGTTCCTTAGAAGGTGTCCCAGGTCTGTGAGGATTTCTGCTGGTACTATAGTGTCATCTGCATATCTTAGATGGCTGATAGTTCTTCCTCATGTTTTCACTCCCCCTTCTTCTGTGTCCAAGCCTCCTTTTCATATAATATGTTCTGCATACAAGTTTAACAGATAGAGTGAAATGATACAGCCTTGTTTGACCCCTTTGCCAATTGGGAACCATTCAATTTCTCTTGTCCTGAGTACAGATTTCTCATCAGGACTATCAGATGTATTGGCACCCCCATGTCTTTAAGGGCATTCCATAGCCTTTCATGATCTATGTAGTCAAAGGCTTTGATATAGGTGCACCTACAAGAGTGTATTTACAATTTCTCTCTACCTATGTTTGCATGGAACAAAGACCAAACCACAGCCTTCAACTAGAGGTTTCTCTCAATAGAAGTCTGAAAATATACACATTCAACCTGCCATCTTTTCAAAAAGCTGCATTATTGTGGCAAATCTCTCTTTCTTTTGAAACTCATAAATGAAATTTAATGTTGTTCCATGGAAATGTAAAGAGATTCTCTCCCCACCTCCACTCCCTCTGGGAAGGATACCCTCCTATCTTTGTTTCGATAGTGATAGTTGTACATAACACAAATGCCTTTCTGCAGATTCTCCCTCTTGTCACAATAACTCCAGTAATTAATTAAGTGAAGAGGCTGTCAATTAAACACTGATACTAATCTAGACATTCAAAGTCCCTTAAGAAAGACTAAGTTGGAACGTATTTACAGGCAACTTCAATGCTTCCTTCATTCAATCCAATGCCCAAACAATTGAAATGCTCTGCATAGTAGAAGCCATCCAGGCAACACTTGTAATGTGAATTGCTTGTGCTATAGATACGGTCCCTGCAAAGAATGCTTGGAGAATAAAATGTCCATTGTGTAAGCATAAGGTTTAATGGATAAAAAATGTTGGCATTAATTAATGCCAGGATTTATCATGAAAAGATTGCCAATGACAATTAAGAAAATGATTTTAAGTGTCCTTGGAAACTAAAATGCAGTCCTGATTTTAGTCTTGCTTATATTGAGTGTAGCATACAAGTCAGTTTCTTTCAAGTGTGAAGATTTAAGCAGTGTTGATATACTGTAGATGTTAATCTTTAGGTAAGGAAGGTAAACAGGAAACACACTCCACCTGAGTACACTGAATAGAAAAATTTTATCTTTTTTGCTACAAAAATATGTCAACAAAATAAGTTAAATGACAATGAATGTTAGTGCATGCAGTTTTGTCTGTATGAGTTTTTCTTAGGAGAAAGGAAGCTCCATGGCAGAGCAGATGCACTGTATACAAAAAGAGCCTGTTTCAGTGCCCATATTTGATATACAGGACAGCTTTGTTTGTATTGACTGTATGATCCTAATAAGGTTTGTGTTAGTATTTCTGACTGAGATTCACAAAATACTTATCCACTGTAGTGATAGATACCACCCGAGATGGCTTTAATGGGAATTAGAAAAATCTGTGGAGGATATGCAGGACACAGTGGCTTAGTGGCTAAGATGGCAATTTTGACTATTGTTAAGGTCAGAAGGTTGGCAGTTTAGGACCAAGTGCCATGTGATGAGTTGAGCTCCTGTCACTAGTCCCAGCTTCTGCAAACCTAGCAGTTCAAATGCATGCAAAAGCAAGTAGATAAATAGGTTCCACTTTGATGGGAAGGTAACAGCATTTGGTGTAGTCATATTATTATTTATGGTGAAGGGATAGCGGATTGTGTATTATGGGTTTGTTTTTTACTATGTACTTTATTGTATTACTGTAACCTGTGTCAATCTGTAGGGAGAGGCAGGATATAAATATATTATTATTAATTATTACCTGTGTAAATATCTTTCTGAATCAGAGGTTGTGAAGATTTGAGAGAGTACATTCCACATTCATTGACTATCTGCCTACCATTTGTGGAACAATTTACCATCTACTGCTTGTGGAAATCATTTTACTGCAGCAGAGGTTGTCAGGACCAGAGGAAGCACATGGGCATAGTTTGGGATATATAGTTCACTATAGCACTTTGTATTATGTATTCTATGTTTTATAGTATTACTGCAGTGTGGTTACTATATATAACTATATGATGATATAATATATATATATTAGAGTTTTGATTTTATTCCATTGGTACATTGTTACAATATAGTCCATTAGATTGCCCATTTCTCTCCCTGCTATTCTTTCTATACTGGCCCCACGGCCACAAGAGTGGTCTTCAGACAATGCTGGCTCTTCGGCTTAATAATGGAGATGAGCACCTCCCCCTGCAGTTACAACTAGACATTCATGTCAAGGTAAAAACTTTTACCTTTTACCTTTATGGAGGATAAAGCTATTGGTCAAGCAAATTTATGGAGGGTAAAGCTAATGAGGAATGATTAAAAAAAATCAGTGTTTTTAAGAGTCTCGCCAAAATTTCTCATTTCATACCTCCCCTGGCAAAGTGCCCTTGTTTCAGATATTCACACATGTGCAAAGTTTCTTGTATATTCTGTACACCCCAAATCATACAGACATGGCTAAAATGTGTCTAATTAGAAAATATACAAGCACACTGTAATCTGTGAGAACAAGATAAAAAATGTGTATGTTAGGAAAAATCCATAAATAAAGCTAACACGATGGAAAGTATAGATGCAAAATTCATATGAATTTCCATGCGGGAAGAAAGAACATCTTGCAAACTGGTGGCTCGTATGTTGATGTTTTATGCACACATTCATTCCTTTACACATGTGATTGTACTTCTTTGGCTATGGTGTAATGTCTGTATTACCCCATTCACACCATCTCTTCAATGTTTTAAAGGGTTGAAGATGAGCACCACAGCCTGTTTCTGCCAAAAAACAGATGTTTAGAGAGCAGCGGTGTCACTGCCATGTAGAGTATCACCTGGTGCAGCCCATACCACCCCCACACCCTTCACAGATGCCCCTGCTTGGATGGTACATGACTCCTTATCAGTGCCTTCAATGTGTCACTTGACTCACAGGGATTGTGGAAACAGGAATCACATTTCCAACAGGTTGCACAATGCTGGTGTTCAGTAGAAAGCTGGAGTAGTGTGCATATGAGTGTATTTGAATGGTTTTATAATATTGTATTTTAACTGTTGATTTTATGCATTTACTTTCTCTCTCTCTCTTTTAAATGTGTTTTGCATTTTAACATGTTGTACCCCACCTTGAGCCTTGAGGAGAGGCAAGAAATAAATAAAATTATTATTATTATTATTATTATTATTATTATTATTATTATTATTATTATTATATAAAAAATAAATCAGTCAATCAATACGTCAGGGTCAACTTGAAGGCACACAACAGAGTTAGGGTAATGGTTAGGGTTAGGGTTAGGGTCAACCCTTCTCATTCTCTGAAGTCAGAGTTATGCATGTATAGTCAATCTCCTAATTAATGATTAAACCATATTATGTTGCTGTTATGTACCATTGCTTTCCTCTGAATTTAATCTACAGCATCTGATCTTCCCTGGAGATCTCACTTCCAAATATTAAGCAAGTCTGACACTGCTTGGCTTGAGAAATCAGATTTAATCTGGTGCCCCCAAGGTATTTAGGATTTTTGAATCATTATAAATGATGAGTAAATGATTTCTGATTAAATCATGGGTACTTGTGATTTTATGATACAGCCTCCTAGCATTCAGGAAAAGGAACAGGCCCAATGCCAAGGTAATGGCAGATCCTCTGGCTGGAAGGGGGAAAGTGAACATTAGACGTCTTGCCTGTCTTGCTCTTACCTGGCCTACCAATCTCCCAACATCACACCTCTCCCTACACGTAACCTATTCATTAGCACAGAGAGAATTCTCCCCTGACATTCACATGTTTCCTCTAGACAGATAACTAAACTACCTATGAAGACATTTGAGCTATTTAAAGCATGCTTGCTATCCCTAAGTCATCAAGCATCACGAAAACCAGCAACAAATCTTTTACCAGTGATAAGGTTACTCACAACACATACCAGGAAGTTCTTGGTCAACCATAACTTGAACTTGGACCAGTCAAAATCCAAAACCTCTTTCCCTTCTCAGTCAATAAGATGGCGCCTGTGTGTGTGTGTGTGTGTATGTGTATACTGTGAGTCTTTCACAAATGTGTGACTCTCCTCTCTTTGCAGTTATCCTTCATAACAGAATGATGATAGATTTTTTAAAAATCTGTTCCCAGGGCTGCCCCTGGAGTATTCTGGCCCTGGCAATATCCTGGATTTCCCCTGTTACCCCCACATTCCATAGCAAGGCCATGTGGCTATCTACACATGCCTGGAGCCTCTGGCACTGGCATGAATTGTTCCATCTGAGGTCAGAAATGAGGTGCCCAGTATTAGTTCCACGGCTGGGGGCTTTGTTGTAACCTCAGACTCATGCCAGTGCTACTGGTGCCATGTGGCACAGTGACACACGTGTAGACAGCCAACGAGTCACTAAAGATTTTCTTGCAAAATCAAGATCAAAAGGTGAGGATTCTTACACCTGTTTAAGGGAGGGGTAGGGTGGATTTGATGAGCAACTGGACTCACATTGTAAAGACAGTTTGCACTTAAATGGGGTATTTGGCCCTGTGGCCATGTAGACAGATTGCAGTAAAGGCAAAGGGAAACCATTTCATTTGGCTCATGTAGACATGCTCTCAGTAAGACAGCTCAAAGCAAGATCCACCTAGGCCTTAAACTTATGAGCCCTCTCCCAAAGGATCTCTAAATGCAGCAAAATGGACAATAATGTTCCCCAGAGATCTTGGGTGGCTGGGGAGGGAGTATCATTATTTTTAAAATATATATATGTATTGGGGGCAGGGCTGCAGGTATGTTTGAGGTCTGCATGCCCATTCCTGTGATTAGCATAAAATTAGGGCAGCAGAAAAAGCTAGTACAGTGGTAGCATTATACTTTATGAGGACTGAAGGACATACCTTTTGAAAACACCAAGGTCATGATTCTGAATATATTTATATGATATATCCATACGTTTACAAGGTAAAGTTGCTACATGGATTTCTCCATCTTATTTATATGCCATGTGATCCACCCATTGCATTACCAAAGAAAGTAACAAACATTACAAACCACATTTTGGAGTATTCCTTACTGAAGTTCCTCCTTCATTCTTTATTTGTATTTACTTTCCTGTGAGTATGCTAGTTAGAGAAAGGCAGATTCTTCAACAAAAACTTTGAAAGAGATTGTAGTCCCTATTATAGACAAAAGAAGAAAAGGTTGTTTTCAAAGGAGCTACTGTGTTGTGTTGACACACAACACTTTAGTGCTACCTAATGAAGCTTTATCAGCCTTACATCAGAATCTTTTTTTAAAAAATAGTACAGTAACCAGATCCTGATTGATTTTGGAAGCTAACCAGGGTCAGCTTTAGTACTTGGATGGGAAACTGTCAAGAAATTTCAGAAGAAGGGATGATCAAGCCACCTCTGAGTACTTGTTGCCTAAGAAAACCTTATGAAATTCACAAACTTCATAACAGGTTAGTTGAAGGTGTGTGCATACACACACACACACACAGCAGCCAGCATGGTGTAGTAGTTTGACCTTTTGGCCACAGCTGTGGAGACCAGGTTTGAATCCCTGTTCAGCCATAGAAACCCACTGGGTGACCTTAGGCAAGTTACATTCTCTCCACCTCAAAGGGAGCTAAAGGCAACACACAGAGCTTTGTGCAAGTCCTTCCTCCTTTGGACTTTGATGAGTCACCTCCATAAAAATCGTTCCCAAAATAGCAACTCATGCATCCAAGTAGCTGGTGGAGGGGTTGATTTGCCATGTACAACAGATTCTCCCTTTGGATCTCTTTTAGATGATCATGAGGGGTTTTTTAAATAGCTTTTCTGGACTGAAAAAGGTGGAAAGAGTGAAATAACATTTAAATGCCAAATTACACCTTGAAAGTCTTCTGTGAGTGAGAGTTGGGTTATTAGGGTATCAGAGTGACAACGCAGGGGGCCCTGGGTGCTCTGTGCTACACAGAGAGCCACCCTTTGTCTATCAGTGATATATATCTTTAATTAATTCACCATTAATGCTATCAAAATCAATGAGCCTGATCTCCACTTCCAGCATTTAAGATCAGGCTGATCATAGGTAAAAGTGAGATTGTACTTTTCAGTCATTGCCTTGAGAAGACTGTTATGGCTTCACTGAGCTACAATAAACAAAGCATTAACAATGGATTGTGAAGACATTACATAGGTAAATTACATTTGGAATTGATTTAACAAATAGATCAAAATAATAAGGATGAATCCAAGTGGGAGTCATTTGTTTAGCTAAAAATATAAAGAGACCATGTGTGCCAGCACCAATCCTTTCTACTTAGAACAAGTCATTTAAGGAAAATGTATTTAAAGTGTTGTCAGGTACAATGTTGTTTTATCCGTTCTTGTTTTCTTTTGGACTAGTGATGTCCAGTCATGCAGTCAAGAAAGCTCAGGAAGTGAGAGCTCACTCCATTCTTCCTTGTGTTTACCAAACACACTTTATGTGGTGCCTCCGAGTAATAGTGCTGCTGTTTGGAAAATGGTCTACTTTATGAGAATTAAAAGAGCTGCTGAAAAAGAAAACAAAAGAAAAAAGAAAGATTGGAAGCCTCTTTCTTTAAACTTTAAATAAACAACCAAGTTATGTCTCTTCTTTGAAACAACAGATTATAAGTATAATATTGCTATTGTCTGATCTGTCCAGTGCTTTTGATGTTTCTAAAGCAGCTTTTTCCATGATCTTAAGCAGTGGCACAGGAATATTATTTAGGCTTAAAGAATGTGCTGCATTGGTCCTACAAGGGGTATATTCCTTCAGCCAACAGCCAAGGTATTCAGTATCAGCAGCATCACATAATGGCTGAGTATTAGATCACAATGACGCAATGTAAAGCTATGCCAGTGTACTTCCACCAGACCTTCTATCACAATAGACCTTTCTAGGATTAGAAGGAGTCCACACAGGCAATTAGTGGACAGGGGAAGAAGACGATAGCCAGGTAGTCATACTTGACTATGGGGTTGCACTTCAGAGCTGAGAAAAGTTCCATGGCACTGACACATACATTACACGAAGAGGTATGGAATACCTCCTACTGCGATGACAGAAACAGCACATACATGGATGTAAGGGAAATTATGCCAGAATATGTGACCAACAGGATTCCAGTTGTTATGATATAAATCCAATTGTTAATTCCAAGTAGAGTAGAGGCCTTGAATCAAAAGAACTTACATGAGAATACTCATTGATTCAGTGGGTCTGTTCTTGAGACACTCATTATCAGATTCAGTAACTAATAAAAATCCAGTTTAGATGACATTCACAGGTATAAATTCCCATTATGCCAGTGTATATACTTTGTTGGTCTTTAGGAAACAAGATATCTAGTAGCTCCTTGTGGAATGACCCTACCCCATGCATAAAACCCTATCTGTACAGTGCTGGGACATATCACCATGACCAATTAGTGGCCACCTTGCTGCATTTTTTCAAACAGGAAAAAAGAAGAAATGTGGCTGGAGGTCTGAGATGATGGAGGCTCTTCCTTTTTCAACCATGATCAGTTAACTCCAGAATTTATGCTCCATTTCCAGGAGATTCCAGTTCAGCTTTAATCAGGACACTCCTAGTTGGGAGGTGATTTTCATTGGTTTTCCTTCCTTTTAAGAGTCCTAGCTTCCCTTCCTGGATTGTTCTGAAAGGACTACATGCTGTCCATGGCAAATTTTGGGATGGGAGCACATACACAAATTCAGGGAAGGGTGAATTGGTGAAGATTGCCTCTCCCCCTCACACCTAAATCAACCATGGGAAGAGTTCTGCTGAACAAAAAGCCTCATTCACCAAAGACTGAGACTGGATCCAGCACATGGTGTTCTACAAAATGGGACATATTTAACTTTGGCTGTAGGGATGTAATTTTTTGTCCTGAACTACAAAGATTTTCATCAGTTTTGGAATCTTCTCATCAAAGTTTTTCAACATTTGAAAAACATTATTTTTCTACCATTTTTCAAATATTTTCAAATATTCTTTTCATTTCTATTTGCCAGTAGGCTAAACTATCCAAAAGGTCCAAAAGGCACAAATTGATTGATTGATTGATTGATTGATTTACTTTTATTTACTATAGTGTGACATTCTGGGTTTGTTTTCTTAATTGCTGTCAAGTTGACTTTGATGTATGCTGATCCTATGAATAAGAGGCCTTCAAGCCTCCCTGTCATCAAATGTCTTGATCAAGTCCTACACATTCAGGGCCATGGCTTTCTTGATTGAGTCTATCATCTTCTTTTCCTACTGCCTTCCTCCTTTCAAAGTATTACTGTGCATTTTATTGAGTCATGTCATCTTATGATGTGCCCACAGAGCACGGCAGCCTGAGTTTGGTCAGTGTGGCTTCTAGGGACAATTCAGACTTGATTATCTCTAGGACCCATTTATTGGACATTTAAACAGTCCACAGTATCTGTAACACTCTCCTCCAGTACCAAATTTCAAATGAATTTATTATTTTGCTGCCAGCTTTATTCACACATGAATGTTGAGAGGCATTCCTAAATGAGAGGGTGACAAAGTGTCATGATTTCACATGGAAATATGTATGAATGGCATGTACTCAGAGGCAGTCAGCATCCTTTTCTGCAGCTGCCAAGACACTCTATCTGCCACTGAATTCACACAGATACTCATAACTGCAGAGTATACATTAATGTGAAATCAATACCTTTCCCTGTCTCTCTTCCTTGCAGTCATATATCAAAGAAGAAGCTGCTGCTGACTGAGAGAATGTCTACACTACAATGTTAAACTGGTTTTACTGTCATTCCCATTTCTTAGGGAACCTTTAGCTTGGAGATAATTCTCAGTCTTCCTCAAAACTAGAATTCCCAGAATTCATTCTTCATAATTATACTTCAAAGGTATTTGTTTTCAGTGCTGATAATATGGTGAACCCATCCAGAGTATTAGAATAGTCAGGTAGTCTTCTGGGAAGGATGACTCTGACAACATTTTGCAAGCACGGAGGGAGTATCCACACTTCAGAATTAAAGCAGTTTGACACCACTTTTACTGATATGACCTATCTTACAGAATCCTGGGATGTATAGGAGGTATTCACCCTGGTCTGTCAGATAGCTCTGATGTCTCATCAATCTGTCCATCCCAGGATTGTATAGAAGAAGCCATGGCAGTTAAAGTGGTGTAAAACTGCGGTAATTCCGTATTAAATGCTGTAATAGGAGAGCTTAGTGAGAGAGACTATTATTATAACAGAATGAAGCATGTTGCTATTAATTACATTAAATTATCTTGGTCTTATCAAGAATGTGATACCTAGAGCTGAATGGAAAAGGAAGTCCTGAGCTAACACTTCAGTATCCTCCTCACACAGCCTGAGGAGGATCTCTTTCCTGGCTCAGAAGCTTTAGCACAGTGCTTTCCTGATGTTGACAGATTCCATCTGCTCCCCTTTAATTAACGTCAAATATGTAAACCATTTAACACATACAGCACTGCATTTTGAGGGATTAAGATATTGGAAGTAGCTCTTCATAAAATTGCATCACGCTCTATCTTGCTTTTAGCAAAACTTTGAATACGCTGGGGACTATAAATGTGAAATATATGGAATACATGGATGGATGGATGGATGCACAGACCTACATAAGTAACACAGTATAAATAGCATAAGATGTAGCACTCATGTAAAAATAGCAGCCTAATGTGTGAGTTTTATTCAGTCTTGGTAGCAGAGAATTTCCTGACAAGTAGTCTTTTTTCTTATCACATTTCTCCTTGCTTTTGGTACTTAGCAGAAATGAGAAAGCACTCAAATGAGGTTTGTTAACACAGTTTTTCTTACATACAAATCACACACCTGCGGAATTGGTGGAGCAAATGTACAAATGAATCAATCAATCACAATTTTAAGGATCCACCAATAATCATTACTTTTTGCTTCTCATACTGATATGGGAGGTTCTTGCAATGCTCCCATCCTTACCTTGTCCTTATGGCATGATCGTGCTAAGATTTCCAGACAACATCTGTCATTATCCCATCCTGAAGTCATCCTTATTGAGGGACTGCAATAAGATTTTCAGATAACACTGTGCTTATGCTGTTCTTCTCCCATCACTGAAGTAACATGGCCCTGTCACTTTGTATTAATGGAAACTCCCATTAATACAGTACAATGGTGAGTGTTACTGACAGGAGAAGGACGGGATAAGCATGGATGTGATAAGGAAGACTTCAGGAAGGGGTGACCCCTCCTTACACTGTGTGATAATCTCTTTAGTGTCAGCCCTGGTCAGATGTACCATTTGGGTAAAATGCTAATATTGAGGGGCACAGTATTGAAAGAGCTGTCTAGAATATTGTCCTCTTGACACTATTGAGGACATGATGTCAAAGGGAGTCTTCTTGGTGGCTGTTCCCAACCTGTGGACTTCCCTCCCTCATGAGGCTTGGTTGACCCTTTCAAATCTCGTTCTACCAGCAAGCAAATACATTTTTATTTAGACCAGATCTGAGCTCTTAAATGGTTTTTGCAGAAGGTGTTTTTTTTTTAATGGGATTACTGTACTTTTTCTTATTATGTTTTTAAGATGCTTTAAATTAGCATTTTATTTCATTGTGGAGCTATATGGGGGAGATTAAGGCCATTTGCACCCTCCCAAAATAGAAATTGCACCTCCTCAATGAAATTTTATTTCAGTCCCCAAATTTCTAGCATTTTCAGCAAGCAAGATATTGATAATTCACCCTTTGAACTCTTCTATTTGCTGTGTTTGCATTGTTTGCCTGTCCTTTTTCTTTGGATACCTAATCTGTATATCTAAATACTCAACTTAAATTTTACATTGCTGACATGCTAGACATTTTCTTTTTAAGTCACTCAGTGGTTTCACATGAATGCAACAGATTTTGCCCACTAGATTTTTCATTTTATTTTGTTCCTTACCAAGGAGTGTTTGACCTATTCAGATAGCCTTTACCAAGCAGAAAATGATAATTTGTATATATTAGGTGAGACATATAAAGGGTGTGGGATATGTATAACCCTGTTTGATCATTATTTGTCATGCTTACTTGAACACATAAGCAGGGGGATCCTTAGCCCTGCCCCTCTCTATCATCTCATTCCTCATCAACTTCTTCATCTTGAAAGTGATGAAGTGGAGAATTTCCTGTTCTCATAGGGGTCGAATGCTAGAAGGTCAGGAGTCTTGCTTGAACAAAAAGGGACTAACACAAACATGAACATCTCCTCTTCGAATGAATCCCTTTTCACATGAGAAAAGCAATGACAAGGAAGGGCATGGGAACCTGTTTTTGCAGAATGTTTGCAGAAAACTACAGTGCATCCTCGCCTTACGCAGGGGATCCGTTCCGGATCCCTCCGCGTAAGGCAAATTCCGCCTATGGTCGAGCCCCATTGGAAACAATGGGACTCATGTGCGGCGGTGCGGCGGCGCAGGCGCACACGGGGCGCAACGGGCACGTGCACCCATTCAATTGAATGGGATGCGCCACCCCTTCCGCCCCGCACGCGCCCCGCGGCTTGAGCACGTATGCTCAAGGCCGCATATGGTGCGGGCGCACTGTATGTACATATTTATTACCCCATATTTCTCCCAAGACAGGGCCCAAGAAAGCTCAGTCAGTTTAAGTACAAAGAGGGTGTACAGACCAGCATCCTTGGCCAGCCTGGGGGCGGAATCAGGGTGTGGCATCTATACAAAGCATGCCCTGACTCAGCCTCCAGGCTGGCATGATGCCATGTGCTGCACCACACTGTGGATGTATGGGCGGGGTGCTCACACCCTGCAACATATTGGCCACACGTGTGTTCCAAACAAACTCTCCCTTGTAGGCACAGACCCACAAGCACGCTTCACAGATGCTTCAAACTTTACTTAACAGAATTCACAGGTTCCCACCACCCTAATAAACTTTACAGCCAAAGGCAGTCTCTAGTTTCTTCACTGAGATTCCTCTTCGACCTCTCCATTCTGACTGGACCACTTCTCCAAGGTTTCTATTTCTTCCTTGCCTCTCTCACCAAGACTCGGATCCCGCTCCCCCTGTTCGGCCTTTGAATCCCATCATCTCCATGCAGCATTCCTTCTTCCTTTTGGTGCCACTCTCCTCTTTGGGGATACCTAAAGTCTCCTTCTTCTTTGGGGTCAAGCAGCTTCCTCTTTAGGGTCAAGCAGCTTTTCCCCTGGGGGGGTGGCCCAACTCATAACAAAACAGGCTTCTCTTACAAAGTCCCTGGGCATCTCCCTCTTCCAGGACTCCTAATTACCTTCTCTGTCCCTGTTCCAACTGCCTCTCTGCGTCCAGCTCTTCCACCTCTTGCCCTTCTCCCCGCGTTCTCCTTTCCCTCACCTTTTATCCCCCTCCCCCAGGTCTACATCCCTTCCACCCGGGTCTCCCCTGGGTCCTCTCTTCTCTCCTATTATAGTTCTTCCCAATCAACCCTCTGCTCGCCCTCCCCTCCCCAGGGTGGCATCATAGTGCACCTCTGGCACTGTGTCTACATGACACAACACCAAAGGAGTAGCACCAGTGGCTATGGCACCCTTTCCACAGTGCAGAAAGGAGCTGCTTTTTGCAGCTCCTTTTTGCACCATGGAAAACTAAGATTGGGGCCGTGGCGTGCTTTTGCCATGTCCCTGATCTAGCTCTAAAAGGGGCAGTCTGTACAGCCCCAAAGTGCACTTAAAAATCTGCTTGATGCAGAAGTTCAAAAAAATTAAATAAACCAATTTTGTTTTAAAAAACATTAAATTATAACAACTAAAACACATTAAAACGTGGTTAAAAGATTAAAAAATAATATACCACATTAAAAATATCCTTTTGCTAAGTAACTTAAACCCAAAGGCCTAACCTATATGAAAGAGTCTTTGCCTGTCATCAGAGAGAGAGTAGACATAGGGGGGGAAATTACCCCAAAACATTTCCAAACATTTTCTAGGGTATGTTATGGGATTCTCCCCCCCCCCCCCATTTTAGACCTAGTAGAGACCTTTTGAACAAACAGTAAGGGAATCAGGAGGGACTATCAGGAGTCACAAACAAAGGTCTGTCCTGATCCTGAAACAGCCCCACAGGGGATGCAGCAAAAATACCTACAACTGCATTTGGGGGGTGGCATTAGGGACATAGATAGATAGATAGATAGATAGATAGATAGATAGATAGATAGACAGAGGTAGATATTATTCACCAGAGGGGTGATGTTCACCATCTCCTGGCTTATATGTACTTGGTTCTTCCCAGTATGTATATCAGATTGCAACATGTCAAGACATTCCTGGTGATCTAGTTAAAAATGTAATAAATCATTTTCCTATGTTTCAAATTAGAATTGTTTTTAACAAATATAGAAAGCAAAATTAAAGGTGAGCAGAACCTTATGGTATGAGCAGTGATACATGAAATAGTTCAATGTTGGAAGCCAGGTGACCTCCCAATTGAAAATTGAAGGGTTACAATTTGCGGTATGTGGTTGATGGAGAAACTGTCTGCAGTGATGAGATTTTGCAATGGTCATAAAAGGGCTAACACATTTCAAGAAGAATGGATGATCTTTATTGACTTTGTTAATCATCACTCCACCAGATCCAACCTCCTACTTCACAGATGGATCTTTAGATGGACACTCTACAGCTGGATAGTTGGACTCTCTGGGTCTTGATGAGAACTGTTCTCGTGACTCTGCTGAAAATAATTACTCATCAGTTACATACCCTTGGCCTCTGTAGTTAATTGTTGTAGTAGATTTTGCCATTGTTATGCAGACTTTACTAAAAAACATAATTTAAAAATATAATAAATCCAGTTGATTTCAGTGGGAAAGCAAAGCATGCAAATTCAATTGGTTTAACTGTTTTCTTGTAGTTTTTAGTCATATAGTGATAAATAATAAAATGTCGGCTTCACACCTAGCTTCATACCTTTATTATGTTACAGTGCCCAAATTTAGAAGAGCCTTATCACTAGCTCGATTTAATGTTCTCCCAAAAGCAGTATTAGAAGGGAAATACGGGGGGGGGGGGGGGGGACCTATGAATCTTGGTTTTCCTCTTATGATGCCGGTGTTATAGAAACTACAGCTCATGTTCTTTTGTATTCTCAATTCTATAAGGACGTTCACCATCAGCTGGTTACCCCTCTTTTAATCAAGTACCCTGGACATACTGATACCTTTTATTTATGATATCTGTTGGACAATCAGGGCCCAATTGATGTACTTAAGGTATTAAAATTCTGTTATGTGCAAAATGCATGCTCAACTAGCTGGTGACAACTGATGATAGCTGGTGGAGTTGGAGTCTCATGTTTGTTCTTTGATCCCTGTTCTAATAATTGTACAGTACAATTATTATTTTATTATCATTTTATTTATTATATTTTATACTGGTCAATGACCAAATAAACAACTTACTTACTGTACTTTTTAGCTACCATATTATCAAAAGGCTGCAAACATCCAACAAGTATGTAATAGATCCACACAAGGACTGACCTCTGTATTGTAAGAAGTATGTATGAATACCTCCAAAGCCTCTAACAAAGAAGCTCCTTTTAACAAAGTCTTTTTATGCCCCCAACTCTCCCCCCACCCCATCACATTTTCTTCTCTGCCTCTTTCTATCTGGAAGAATTGTTAAAGAAGCATCAAATACTGTATTAAAGAATATTCTAAAAACCACATGTTTTTCATGGGTGGCTAAGATAGTGACACCTTTGCTTTCTGGTGGGTCAATGTACACAAACATTTTTTTCATGCACACAGCTATTTACAAAAGTGTATAAAATTACCCTCAGGCTATGTGGATAAGGTATATATGAAACATAAATAAAATTTGTATTTAAACCTCAAGTCCCATCTCCAAGATATTGCATTATGTACACATACGCAAATGCAGGTATTCTGAAATCCAAAAAATCCTGAAATCCAAAAGACTTCTGGTCCCAAGCATTTTGGATAAGGGAAACTCAGCCTGTATTTTAATTTGTCTTGACTAATTAGAAAAGAAACAGTTAAAATTTACATTTAAAAGTATAATTATAATGATGAATATCACTAACTGTAACTAACTTTTAAAGTAGCTTTACAAGGACTGAAATCTGCAAGTATGTACTTCTGTGTGGCTTCCTCCACCAGTTGTTATTCACACAGTCCATTAAACTTTTTTGGGGGAAAGCTGGTTGACTGAAGTCACCCTAAGAAGAGAGTCAGATGAAGATGTTAGCAGGGAGGGAATAATGTGTTTAATCTTCTGCACTATAGCAGCTGACGTAACAGGCATGAAATTTATGTGGTGAAGGATCTGGGACTGCCACCTTTCATGTCCAACAAAGTTACACAAAAGGTCAAGGCCACTATGTCTTTCTGCTAACATCTGAGCAGAAACTGGCATTTGGAGATTCCCATCTGCACATATATATATAGTAAGACAGATTAAACTTATACAGAACAGCTGCGGGGGGACTTACAATGCTTAGTCAAAGGGCAGAAAGATTAGAAGCCATGTTAATAAGACATGAAACCTATTGACCGGGGGGGGGGGATAAGTGCAAGAACCCCATTCATGTTTCAGCAATTTATGAAGCTGTAGTATTCATTACTTTAAGTTTTACAAAAGAGAAAGCTAAGCCACTTTACACCTTGGGAATGTGGATTTCAGAGTGTAAACTGCATCTCATTGAACCAGTGTTGCTTCTGCTAACTGTATTGTTGAAAATCCTGTCAGTTGTGGCACTCTTGTTCACTTTGAACCATTTGGAATCCCAGTGTTGTAAATTACATTGCTTTGGAATTTCTGGGCCATACAGACCCAGCTGGTCTCCACAACAGAGAACTCAAAATAGTCACTTTAAGCTTCTGGTCACTATATAGTCCATCATCTCCTCTACTGTAATTGAAATACAGAGTTAAATAAAGCTGTTCTCGAGCCTCTCTTTACAGTGGGTATATATTTAAAAGTGTATTGCTGAAAACTATAATTAAACTTCTACTTAATGATCCCTTTGCTAAAATATTATTTTCTTCATTCCTCACAGCACATTATGAAACTGACACGGGTGCCCCGATCAAGATTAAGTTGTTTTATGGTCCCAAACTAAGATTTACAAAAAAAATCTATCTCTATACAAAACAAACTCCCCAAGAATGCACTTCATTGGAAATAATATATGAGTAATATATTTGTCATGATGCTTCTGAATGGCACCTTTTTTATTATTTTTTTATTTTTTTTATTTTTTTATTTTTTTATTTTTTTATTTTTTTGCTTTTTTAGAGGGAAGACTAGCATTCATTATTTGGATGTGCTTGTATTCAGAATCTTCTAGTGGGATAAAAGCACTTCCTGGCAGGTCGAGTTTCATTCTTATCTCACTTTCTGATCAGGTGAGGAAGTTTTGCAAGACTTCCCTTTGGCTTAACGCCTGCTGCTTACCACGGCCATTTACACAGATGGGGATGTTGTCCACTCAACACCTTGAGGCACCTGAGCAGCAATACTGTGATGTGTCTGGGAAGATCTAAACACTAGCTGTGTTGCTTAGCAATCTATTTGCTTTTTTAAGGGGTTGTAATGCTATCACAAACAAGTTAAAATGCAGCTTTCTTTGGCAACATCTTATGTTCAACAAACAATAACAAATGTTGACTATTAGGCCCAAGAGAAAAGCTATTTAAGAGGCAAGCTTTGGATTAGTGAAGATAAATAAATGGCAAGAAAATCAGGGCAGATATATTTTCATAAACAGCATCCTTTCTAAACAATTAAATCAAACAGCTGAAATCTTTAAAACTATCCATCTTAGCTATCCATGGGTTTTCTCTGTTTGTTAAATGCTAGGCATGCCTGCAGTGGTTGCCTCAGGATATGTTCCCTAGCTTAAGATGATGAAGAACTACAGCATCTTAAATGTCCACAGTTTGAAGAGTTAATTGCTGGGAGATTCAGGAATTCTCATCCCAAAAAATTAAATCTTCCATGCTCTAGAAATGTCACATGCAAACTACAGCAGTATTGTGGGGAAGGCTTTGGCCATCCCATTGCCTTTATTCCTACCCACCTCTTCAAAACTTCCTCCCTCTTACCACTATCCTTCCACTTCAGTCCCAACCTTCCTAACACTTCTTTGTTCTGCCACTGAGATCGAAGAGGCTAAATAAGTGGGAGAGGACTCATCTAGAGCAAGTGCACTGGAACTTCACAAGCTGTTCATCACGTTCAAAATCATAGTACTTTTCAGGAGCTAGTGGGACTACTGTATTCTACGCAGCAGCATAGGTTCCTCCTGTTTTGAACAAGGCATGCTTTTGAAAAAGGGGTATCCTCTTTCTTGAAGTGTTTCAGATCAACTGGCAAGACAACAGAGTGAGAAAGATGCATTAGTGCTCAGGTGGAATATAATAGTATGGTTTCCTTCCTTTCAAACAGAATGCTCCAATGACCAGGAAAACTGAAAAAGGGGGTTAGATGCCTTCATGGTGTGTGTTACATGGAGCCACAAAATTAAATCACCATAAGAAAACTCCTCAAGCCTGGTGAACAAGGTTTCTCAAAACTGTCTAAAGGAAAGACAATGAGTATAGAAGATAATTATCAAAGATTTAGAGTTTTAAAAATAGGCCTCTGCTTGGGCCATGATCCACCAATGTGAAAGTGCAAACAAGAACATCAACAACAAATTTCACAACACCTGTTACTTCATAGAGTGAACTAACAGTAACATTCAAGTATATTTATAAAACTGCAGTGCTTTGTATTTTAAAATATATTTTTAGACTACAATTTATGTTAAACAGAACTTGGCATTGTTACTTTTTTGAACTACAGCTCCCAGAAGTCCCCATGTCCACTCTGACTGAGAGATTCTGGGAACTGTCATCCCCTAATATAATTTATAATAATTTAAAATATAATGGATAGTGGAGCACACCAGGGAATTTCAGTGGAAAATCAGGATGTACTTTAAAGATTTCTGAAAAGCCTTTGGATCATGAAAACCTATGGAATGCCCTTAAAGAAATGGGAGTGCCAATACATTTGATTGTCCTAATGAGAAACCTGTACTCAGGTTCTGTTCAAACAGAATATGGAGAAACAGAATGGTTTCCAATTGGTAAAGGAGTCAGGCAAGGTGGCATTTTATCACCCTATTTGTTCAACTTGTATGCAGAAAACATCATTCACAGACTTGGTTTAGACTTGGAAGAAGGAGGAATGAAGATAAGAAGAAAGAATATCAACAATCTATGGAGCTTGTCACGTGAACTTTAAAAAAGTTTCAAGCTTCCTGGGCTGGAGCCAGAACATGGGATGGAGGTGGGGATTATTGCATGTTAAATCATTGCCTAATCGCCACCTACCATTGGCCCGGTTTGCAGCCGCACTCCTCCCACACCTTTTACAAGTTGGAAAGCTCCCGACTTCTAAAAAATGCTGGTAGAGCATGGCTGGGACCCAGCTAGGACCTGAGCTGATAGCAGGTGGTGAGTAGGTGACAATTTAGCATGCAACAATCCATGCCTCCATCCAGTGTTCCCGCTGCAGCCCGAGAGGCTTGTAAGATATACAGATGACATCATACTACTAGCAGAAAAATGAAAGACTTGGAAAGTTATAGAAGAAAGTGCAAAAGCACACTTACTGCTGAACATTTAGGGGGGAAATAACCACAGACAATTCACATAAATTCAATCTAGACAACAAAGAAATAGAAATAATCAAAGATCCATCATTGACCAAGCAAGAAATCAGAAGAAGATTAGGACTGGGAAGTCCAGCTATGAAAGAATTAGACAAAATCCTAAAGTGTGGATATAAAGCTGAACCCTAAAGTAAGGATTGTCCAAGCCATTGTATTCCCCAACATCATATACAAATGTAAGAACAGATAGAAATATGTGAGAGCAGAGAGAAAGAATATCAACTCATTTGAGATGTTGTGCTAGAGAATAGTGCAGAGAATACTGTGGGCAGCCGAAAAATCAAACAAATGGGTTCTAGAACAGATCAGACCTGAGCTCTCCCTGGAAGCATAGGAACACACAATCCCACCACCACAGAAAGGTAGGGTCATTGGTGGCATTTCTCATTACAACATCCCAAATGAGTATACAGTGTCATTGCAGACTTCAAAGAATTGTTAGTCTGAAAACCAAACAAGAAGTCCCCGTCTTAAGAACACAAAGAGACCAGTCACAGGAAACAATTGACTCCTCCACTCATTTACAAATATACAGTATATGTAACCATTGCAAGGCAATGAGCACTGGAATTAGATTAGATGCCTTCCAAGGTAGATTCTAGTTCCAAAATACTGTGTTTCCAAGTCCAGTGCCATCTAATGACTAAATGATAGAATCATACTCATGCAGGAGTATATTTGAATATGCAACCAGGCTGAATTTGGTAACAAGCATGCACAAGGACAGACTGGGTTCATGGCTCTTCAAGAAACTATCATTCTTGACAAAGCACTTTACAAAGAGCTGAGCAGATCTCATTCTGCCATTTCCCACACAACATGCTGAATACCTCCAACTGGCACTGTTGCTATCAATACACTAAAACATGAATAGAATCCTTTTCTAAATGGAAAGAATTAATTAAACCATGATTGTGAAGATCTAGCTACTAATAAAGCTCCCCATGACATAAGACCTTTTTACCTTGGCTCTGAATCATTCCACATTTTACTGAAAATCCTTTTGTCAAAAGCACACACCTTGTATGAGGAGAAAAAATTCCCAAGAATATCTTAACAACCCAAGCTCTTCAGTATAGCAAATTACCTTACAAATTTGTTTGCCTTTTCTTTGTTTCCTTTTTAAAAAGATTTCTCTTTTTTATATTAAGTTGTTTCATACTTTTAACTCATGAATGCTAGTGTCCACAAGTGCTTCAGTTGAGGATTTAGGAATTGTCATCCAGATGATATCAAATAGAAAATAGACAAAATAAGAGAAAACAGGTGTAAAATATGCAGACAGTTTCTGTTCATGTTTTAGGAAAGAAAGAAAGAAAGAAAGAAAGAAAGAAGAAAAGGTGATCTTGGATTCATTTGAACAGGTGAGAAGCACTATCAGATCTGACAGTGCTGATGACCTAAACTAGCAAGAATATTGCATAACTGTTATGGTATGTTGTGGTTAACTGCCATCAGGTCAACTTTAACTTATGGCAACCTCATGAATGGGTGACCACCAAGTCATCCTATCCTCAACCACTCTGCTCAGGCTTTGCAGACTCAGGGTCATGGCTTCCACAATTGAGTCCATCCATCTGTAATGCAGTCTTCCTCTTTTCCTACTGCCTTCAGCCTTACCAATTATTGTTGCCTTTTCTAGTGATATGTCTGAACTATGACAGTCTTAGGGGCTCGACAGACCGACACTTTATGCTGGCCTGGACACGGACTAGAGTTCAGCATTCACACACTGGAAGCCCTTACTGCGGCACCGCACTACCATTATGATGCACGCCCATCCACATGGTGCATGCCATATTCTTGACCCTTTTCAGTCTGTTTTCTGCCCAAGGCATTCTGCAGAGACAGCTCTCACTAAGATCTCCAATGACCTTTTACAGGCCAAGGCTAATGGCCTTTACTCTGTTCTCATCCTTCTTGATTTGTCTGCAGCCTTTGACACCGTTGATCACTGTTTTCTAGTTGATATACTTTCTGACCTTGGGTTCTCAGATTCTGTTCTCGACTGGTTTAGATCTTATTTGTCTGGCAGATCTTTTGCAGTAGTCACAGGCGGTCAGACTTCTTCTCCTGTTCCCTTACCTGTTGGAGTTCCCCAGGGCTCTGTTCTGGGTCCCCTTCTGTTTTCTCTCTACACACTGTCCTTAGGTAAACTCATTAGCTCTTTTGGTTTTTCCTACCATCTGTATGCCGATGACACCCAGTTGTATCTTTCCATCCCTGACCTTTCTCCAAAGTTTGAACAGCAAGTTTCGTCTTGTCTCACGGCTGTCTAGCAGTGGATGCGCCATCGGCGTTTGAAGTTCATCATGTCCAAGACGGAGCTTCTTGTCTTTCCTCCTAAGTCCACCCTTCAACACTCCTTTTCTGTCTCATTTCTAGACAACATTTCTATTCATCCAGTCCAGCAAGCTCGCAGTCTTGGTTTTATCTTTGATTCTTCTCTGTCGTGTATCCCTCAGATCAAGACCACAGCCAAGGCTTGTAGATTCTTTTTGTACAATATTGCCAAAATCCGACCATATCTTTCCACCTCTACTGCCAAGATCCTGGTCCATGCCCTAGTGGTCTCATGACTGGATTACTGTAACATCCTCCTGGCTGGGCTTCCTCTCTCTCACCTCTGCCCTTTAACTTCTGTCAGCATTCAGCTGCATGTATTATCACTTCCGCCCACTGCTCTGACCACATCTCTCCTGTGTTGGCATCCCTTCACTGGCTCCCCCTCCCTTTCCTCATTCAGTAAAAGCTCCTGCTGTCGACATTTAAAGCCCTCCATGGGCTGGCCCCTCCTTACTTATCAGACCTTCTTTCTCCTCACCTTCCCACTAGGGCCCTCCGTTCTGGTAGTCAAGATCAGCTGTCCCAGCCCAGGATTTCCTCTGCCCCATCTAGGATTCTCCCCTTTTCACTTGCTGCCCCTCACTCCTGGAATCTTCTTCCCCTGCAAGCAAGAGCCATCAATTCTTTAACCAGCTTCAAAATGGAGCTGAAGACCATCCTGTTCAGAGAAGCGTTCCCAGGCATTGCATAATTGTCACTTGCTATTTGATGTTCTTTTGTTGTCTGTTTTATTGAATCATTTCCTGTATTGCTATGTATTTTATATGTATTATCCTACTAGAGAGGCCCCTTCCCCACCACCACTCCCTTCTCCTTCTGTGTCGTGTCTTTTTAGACTGTAAGCCTGAGGGCAGGGAACCGTCCAGTTAAAAAGATGGTATGTACAGCGCTGTGTAAATTTACACTGCTTAATAAATAAAGGTTAATAATAATAATAATAATGCCCCGATAATGTCCATGGTGCACAACACACATATGGCACTGGCAGGAAGGGTGCGCAAGTGCTCCTGTCATGCCCCTTCCACAAAGGTGCTCAGAGCAGCTTCTTTTAGGGAGCAGGACGGTGCCACAGGGTGTGACACTGATCCAGGGCAGGAAGGGGCGGCTTTCAGCCATCCATCTGTACTGCTGCCTTAGTTTAGTTATCTTGACTTCTCAGGAGAGTTTAGGTTTGATTTGCTCTAGAACTGATTTACTGGTCTTTTCAGAAATCCAGGGTTTTTGCAAAATTCTCCTTCATTTCAAATAAGCTGATTCTCTTCCTATCAGCTTCAAACTGCAAACCTCAAACAGATACTCATCCACAGGAAGATACATGACACAGATGGAGACACAGGTACTAAGCCTTGCCACAAACCAAGATGCCAACTCTGCCCACACATGTATGCAGGAAATGTCATCACAAGACCTAATGGCATTGCCCACAATATTAGGGGGACCTTCACATGCTCATCCTCTGATGTGATTTATGCCATACTATGTCATCAATGCCCATCAGCACTCTACAGCAGGCAAACAGGCCAGTCCCTGCGCTAGAAGATAAATGGACATAAAGCAGATATTAGGAATGGGAATACACAAAAACCAGTGGCAGATCATTTCAATCTCCCTGGGCTTTAATCTCAGACCTCAGAACAGCAGTTATTGAACAAAAGAACTGCAAAGGTAGACTGGAAAGAGAAAAAGCAGAATTGGAATTCATCCACAAACTACAGTCCCTCTGCAATGGATAGAACAAAGATAATTGCTTCCTGGCTACTCCACACATTTCAACACTGTCTTACCTCATAGAGGCTTCCTACACTCATCTATTCTCCCCACTTACAGGCTAGTTTCAAAAGCCAAACTGGACTTGCCACTTCATTTCCATGCACAAAGAATTTTGAATTTGAATTGACACTCTCACATACCAATGACATACAGTGCACCTGTGTAAAATGCGGGCGCGATATATGCGGCTTTCAGCATACACTGAAATCTGCCCCAGAAGAAGCCATGGCATGCTTTGGAAGAAGTAATGGGGCGTGCGCCCATGGTGTGTGTGCCGTGCTGCAGGCACAAACCCCATTATTTTCAATGGAGCTCCTCCATACATGGGATTTCCCTTACACGAGGGGGGAGAGTCCAGAACAGATCCCCCATGTAAGGGAAGGACCCACTGCATACAGTACGCTGAAAGCCGCACGGGGAGAAGGGGTGGTGCGTCCCATAGGGATGAATGGGGAATGTGCCCATGGTGTGCGTACGCTGCTGTGCCACTGTGCTGCCACATGCATGAGCCCTCTTCATTTAAATGGGTCTCGAGCATAGGCGATATTTGTTTTACGCGGGGGAGACCAGAACCGATCCCCCGCATAAAGAAAGGGTGAACTGTATGTCTGTCCCTGGCTTCTACTCCACCAAATGCATCTGAGGAAGTAGACTGAAGTCTATGAAAGCTCATGTTGTCACCCTCTTTCTTTCAGTTAGTCTCAAAGGTGCTACAAGATATCGCTACATTCTGATTCCACAGACTAATATGGCTATATCTTTGAATTCCTCCCTTGATCTAGACACTATATTTCTATTGATGCAGCCTAAAATCACATTGGCCTTTTTATATGTTCAAAAATGGAGGGACACTGATACTCTAACACCGTAATGGTGAACCTATGGCATGCGTGCCAGAAGTGGCACTCCGGGCCGTTTCACCGGGCATGGGGACCAGGGAAAGGAGAAACAGGCACGCGCGTGCCCGTTCCTCCTTCTCCCTGCCATTTTCAGACCTCCCACTGTCTCTCGGAGACAGCAGGAAGGCAGAATATGGCGCTGGAGAGAAGGAGCCAGAGGTGTGCACATCTGGCTCCTTCTCCCAGCCTTTTCCTAGCCTTCAGTTGTCTATTGGAGACAACTGGAGGCTGGGAAAGGGTCAGGGGGAGGCGGAGCGACTGGCGCGTGCCAGTTGCTCCTCGCCAGAGACCTTTCCTAGCCTCCAACTGTCTCCAGAAAGATAGCTCGGGGCAGGGAAAGGCCCCTGAGGAGGAGCAGTGGCAGCGTGCCGGGTCCTTCCATCCCCAGACCTCCCTCCAGAGAGAGAGATCTGGGGCTGCAAAAGCCGTGAAGGAGCCCAGGACAGCAGCGTGCCACTCCTGGGCTCCGTTGCAGCCCTTGCATCCCCAGACCTCCCTCCAGAGAGAGAGATCTGCAGCTGCAAAGGCCGCGAAAGAGCCCAGGACGGCAGCGTGCCCAAGCCCCTTTCTTCGGCCTCCCTTCCCTTCGGCCAAACAGGCCCCTTGGAGCCCATTCGGCTGAAGGACAGGGCCAAAGGGAAGGGCCTGGGACGGGTGCCCAAGCCCCTTCCCTTCGGCCTCCCTTCCCTTCAGCCGAACTGGCCCCTTGGAGCCCATTTGGCCGAAGGACGGGGCCGCAGGTAAGGGCCTGGGACGGGTGCTCAAGCCCCTTCTCCTCAGCCTCCCTTTCCTCGGAGTGAAAGGGTGCCTTGGACCCCCGTTCGCACCGAGGAAAGAGAAGCCGAGGAGAAGGGGCCTGGGAGGCATGCCCAGCCCCCTTCTCCTTGGCCTCCCTTTCCTCGGAGTGATCAGGTCCCTTGGAGCTGTCCTCCGAGGACTGTTTGCCAGCCTCTGACAGCCCCAAAGGCCCATTTGCCCAAAGGCGCGCTGTCCTCCAAGGCCCATTTGCTGGTCTCCAAGAGTCCCAAAGGGCCCCTCAGAGGCCAGCAAATGCCATGGGGAGGAGCCAGATGCTCCCTCCCTCTGAAAAGGGGGACAGAAGCTCCGCCCCCTGGGGGTGGGAGCCCCGCCCCTGGCACCCCGCCCCCCTCCGGGGGGGTACACCCCCCCCCCCCGGCACGCGAACTAGAAAAGGTTCGCCATCACTGCTCTAACAGAAGAAGACTGGCTGATAAAGATGATTGAAGAGGAAAAATGGATAAATTGACAATGCTGATCACAGAGAAACTGGTGAACAGATTTAAGAAATACTGAAAATTATTTATTACATATATACAGTCTAGGGGTACAAGTAAGTTTTAGGCTTTGTAAAATAAACAGAATTTGTATGCTGTAGAGATATAGATGTATTATTATACATAAAGAAGTATAGTGCTAGTGATACATAGCCATCAGTTGAAGAGGGGACAAGTCACTAGTGTATGTTTGTTTTTATTTAGTAGTATAAATAAGTAAATTGTTGTTACTATTGTTGGTATATGTATGTTTTAGTTAAATGTGGAAAATGTGTTTCTGTTTCTGTTTCAGTTCAATAGGATTGATTTTCTTTTTTAAAAAAGAATATAAGTTAAAAGCAATTAATCAATCCCATCTTTTCCCAAAAAAGTGGGACAAAACAAAATACAATTAATATTATGCAACATGACGCAGAATTTATTCTGCAACATAATGCAGTTTTTTTAAAATGATAAATATGTATAAAAATATGAAAAACATGTTTACAACATAAATATCAAAGATCACTCTTCATTTAAATAATAATAATAATAATAATGAACAAATAATTAATTCTGTACAACTAATTAACCAAAACATCATTCTGCACAACCAATTAATAATCCAAACCCTGCTGAAATAAAAAGATCTTGGCCTGCACTGAAACTTGCCTGTTGTGACCCAAAACCAGAAATGAACTTCACCAAATGGAGTGATTCAGGAGTAAGAATTGAAGGGGGGGGGGGATCCAAAAAATATATTTTTTAAAAAATGTGGAAAAAAATATGTTTTTAAGTGTCTGGAGGACCTGATGAGAAGAATCTTGGACTGACAAGCATATTTTCAGATTTGGACTTATGTTGTGTTAAATTCACACATTGTTGTTTTGCACAGAAAACATCAGACAAAGCTGTTTCGTGTGCAGAAAATGCTATTTTCTATTCAAATAAACCACAAGCAAACTTTGTACAAAGAGGCTATGCAGACCACCCCTATGAAGAGATCTGCAGCCGCCTCCAACTGCACCAGATCGGGGCCGTGACAACCCTGATTTCCAGAGTGCAAAAAGGAGCTTTAAGCACTCCTTTGGGGCTGTGTCATGTGGACACAGTGCCAGAGGAGTACCATGATGCCATGCACCATGTGGACGCCACTCCCCAACTCCACCCCCAGGGCAGCCTTAATGGCCGGTCTGCACAGCCCCTAAGTCCCCAATTACAGCACTTTCTGTGCAGAAAATAATACTTCTGTGCACAAATAAGCACACACACGTTTTGTGCAGCATAAATCTTGATTTGTGATAGGGTCTGAAAACTGAATGGATCCCTTGGCAAGAGAGAGGTGGGGTATAAATGGAATGAATAAATAAATATTGCAGAAGTGGGGGAAATACTAAAATGATTTGTTGCTTCAGGGAAGAACTGCATTCCTTTCCAGGCTCAGAAAATCCTCCTCAGACTTGTTACAATTCCCATACCTGCATTATTGGATGAGATTCTGGTTCTTTGCTTCATCTTCTCTACATGTTACCTACATGAATTAGCTAGGGAAATTCCTCTTCCCTCCCTGCCCCACTGGCACAGAATCTAACTGAGCAGGTAGAGGAATGGTTTGGTACATGGAAACCTGTGTCTGTTTATTGACATGCCTTCCTTCTGTTTGACAATTTCTCTTATAAAATATCTGAGCCCTCCAAACTGGTTTTATAATCCAAATGTATACAGCAGGGTAATTAACGCTATTGCTTGTAAAACTTTCAAGGGAAAGAGAGAGCAGTGGCAGGTTGCAGTTTTCTTTCTACTTGCTGGAGTCTCCTCCAAATAGCCTCTCAAAATGGCCCTGCTAGTGATTGTAAGGGAGGTGAGGGAGGTTGGTTCTCTTTCTCTCATTGTTCTCTTTCTTCTGCTTCATGATACCTCCTGCATTGTTTTGGAAATTTCCTGAACAACCAGTGGCAGAACCACAGGTGATTTAAAGGCTTTATGGAGCAGAATGGGGATCAATAAATATTGTCTTCCCTTTCTTTTTATAGGAGATGTACTGGATCAAAAGCCTCCTGTTGATGGAAGGAACCCTTCTTTCCATAGGAGGCTTTTCGAGCTCTTCCATAAATCAGTTGAAACAAATCATCCAACTATACATGCACATTTGTAATATGATCCACAATATGCCAAGTTCTACAAGTCATACTAAACTAGCACTTAGCAGAAAAGCCATACATTCAATTGAGCTACACACTCCACCATGTAGACAATTCCTAAAACATTGCAAGCATTTTTCTAAAGAGAATGCATTTTATAAACAGCATGTATTGCTAACAATATTCTTCGGCCTTCATCAAAACTATGAAGACAATAACAAAAGAAACAAAACCACTTTAATGCTGGCTCTCCTTAAGTTAGAATAGAACACTTGCTTGCTTCATGACAGAGGTCAATGTCTTTTCCCTTTTGCAAAATGCTGGCTTTGGAGAAATACCAAGGAGCACTTTATACTGAATTTACTCTGAACAATGCTTCCATTAGAGGATATATCACTGTTTCTAAGAGCTTCTTTCACAGTAGCATATGGCAGTATTGCTTAGTAGACTTAGATCTTTCCAAGTGTACGGCAACTCCCCTTACAAGAAAAAGTTGCCTTGAACTTAAAATGTTATTCTTAAAGAAATACTAAGTATGGAGTTCTATTACAATAAGGATAATACAAGTTTATGTTCCAATGGTGCTATCTTTCCATTGTGGTGGGATGGCATGATCCTGTGAGGCAAGATGCTATGTTGATGGCAATAGTGCTGCTGGTAGAGTCTCCCATGTCAGAAAGGCTTTTGCTGAGTAGCTAGACCAAATATGCCATGTTTACCACGTTTCCTTCTCTGCAGTATTAACAAGTGTTAGCTATGGTGTCACTGTTGTTGTCTCTGAGAGATCCTCCAACATTGTTAGTCCTCAGTACTGCTGCTGCCCAGTAGCGGGGATCCCTCAGAGACAATAACAGTGACACCATAGCTAACACTTATTATTACTGCACAGAAGGAAACATTATAAAATCTTTTTCAATATCTTTTACCACGAAAACCCTGGGATGAGACAATCAAAAATGAAAAAAGGAGTACTGCTAGAAGATGAGATTCCCAGGTCAGAAGGTATTCAATGAGCTATTGGAGTAGAGCAGAGGAGAACTAAGAGTAGTATGTGGCTAATGAAACAACTGGACTGAAGCAGAAAAAATGTTCATCTGTTGACATGCTCCAAAATTAAAGGAAAATCCTTAGCTGCACAACATATGTTATAGGAACATGGAATGTGAAACCCATGAATCAGAGAAACTAGACATAAGGCTCATTCCCATTTACATTTAAATTGGTGTGTAATTCACCTTCACTCCATGTTGGTAAATCAATTCCAAAAGGTCTGTCATTTTCAGTATGAAAACGGATCTTTTCATTATGTCCTTGTAATTGTTTCTTTTTTGGCATGATTATCAACCCCACTAGCTTGCGCTGTTTCAAAATGCATGTCAATCATCTGTGCGTCATCAGTGACATATGCAGCAGTCTGGCCTCTGGGTAGGGAGAGGGTGCCGGCAGGCACTGGGCCTCTTGGCTGGGCATCATTCAGAAGGTGTTTCCCCACAAAAGGTGCTCAGGAGCACTGTGTTAAAACCTTCAAATGGCTCCATGGCATTTATAGATTTTTTTAAAAAATAAAATTAATAGAAAATTCAATGCATTGTTTTTGCAAGTAGTTGCAAAATCAATGAATCGAATTTTCTATTAATTTTATTATTATTTTTTTAAAATGCATCCATAGGTCACACCAGAAACCAAAAGGCATTGCTGAGAGGGGGGAAAGGTGGATCTCCATTAGTCCCTCCCCTCCAGAATGATGTGATTGAGACCCATAATTCTCACTTGTTGAACACGTTCTGGAATCAATTCTTTCCAAAAGAACCACCAAGAACTAGTGTTAGGAAAGAGCAGGTTTTTTTGCCTTTGCCTCACTTCATTGTGATTGAAATCGATCATGCTAGGATCAGAACAGGTTTCAAATGGGAATGACAGTCATATAAACCAATCAGCAATTCATTTAAAACATAGTGGGAACAAACCTATAGTAAAGTAAGACATGGAATGTATAAACATTGTAGTACTTGGGGGGAGCAAGCTAAGTGGACAGGAATGGGACATTTTGAGACAGATAATTACATAGTGTTTTACTCAGAAAATGAAAATCTAAGAAGAAATGAAGTGGAATAAATAGAGAGGAGAAATGTAGCAAAAGGAGTCCAAGGAACTAATGCAAAGTCTGACCAAATTATATTCATAAGACTTCAGGGAAAATTAATCAAAATAACCATAATCCAAATGTGTACTCCAACTACAGACACACCAGAAGAAGAAATTGAAAGATTCTGTGCTGGAGTCCAGGAGGAAATTGATCACATACCAAAACAGGACTTCTTGTTAATCATAGGTGATTGGAATGCTAAACTAGGAAAATCAAATATCATAGGAAAATTTGGCCTAGGATAAGAAATGAAGCAGGAGAGTGACAGACTGCATTTTGCAAGGCCAAAAGTTTGCTCATTGCAAACACATTCTTCAAGCAACCAAAGAGGCAATTCTATCTATGGACATCACCTGAGGGCCAATATAGAAATCAAATAACTACATCAGTGGTTCTTAATGTTTTCTGTACCAGGGATTGCCTTGAAATGTCTTTCTCTCTCTCTCTCTCTCTCTCTCTCTCTCTTTTTTTTTTTTTTTTTTGCCAAAGATCCTCAATACTTAAAAAAATTTAAAACCCCAAAATTCATAAAATACTGTGCTTACTATGCACCATTACTTAGGACAGCTGGGGTTGCTATTTGCTCCACCTGTGTTTCAGCTGCAGAAGAAAAAAGCAGGAGGCTGGAGAGCAGGGAGGGCAAGTGACACCCCAAGAAGCACAATGGGGATTAGTGTCCAGCTCCAATCCCCTCTGCTCACTGAGCCACCCTCCCATGCTCCTTCCCTTCATTGTACACAGTGCTTCCACATGTGACCCAGCCACAGGAGAGTCAGCAGGTGAAGAAAGAAGGAGAGAGGGTGAGTATACTCCCCAGGAGCCCCTAGGTGGACATCACAGCCCACCAAAGGTCTGTGGACCAAAGATTAAGAACCACTGGACTCCATAATTGGAAGCAGAAGATGGAGAAGCTCTATGAAAAAAATGTCTATAACTTGGCTCAGTCATTAATTAAAATGGGGACTGCAGTTAAGAAATCAGAAGGAATTAGAAGGGCCACTTGGAAGAAACTACAGAAGTTCATGAAGTGTAAAGATGCATCATTGAACACCAAAGTCAGGATTGTCCATGCAACCGTATTTTCAATTTCTATGTATTGTTTGAAAGCTGATCCGTGGAGAAAGCTGATAGGAAGAAAATCAACTCATTTGAAATGTGGTTATGGAGGAAAGCTTTGTAAATACCCTGGACTGCCAAAAAGACAAATATATGGGTCCTAGAACAAATCAAGCCTGACCTCTCCCTAAAAGACAAGATGATTAAACTGAGGCTGTTGTATTTTAGAAAAGACAATAATGCTTCGTAAGATAGAAGGTAACAGGAAAAGAGAAAGACAATATAATATTACAGATGAGTGGGCTGAGTCAATGAAGTTGCATCCCTGAGTCTGCAGGACCTGAACAGAGCTATTAATAACAGGGTGACTTGGAGGTCTCTCATTCATTGGCGTTTATCAAATGGGGTTTTACCAGCTCAGATCCAGGGTGACTGCGAATCGAGTGATGTGAACTGACGTTATAACGTTAATGTATTTTCACACCCAGTTCCTTTCAATGGGAGCTCCTCCTGTGGCGCTTCTGCAGTGCTTCCGGACTGATTCCTTACTGGCTCCTCTTTTGGGGAGTTTGCTAAATAAGTGAGTTAACAGGATTTGCATTGAGGCTCACTTCGAATTCTCTGCGGATTGGTCTGGTGTGGAATGATACTTTGCTTGTGCTCTGGAACACCACCACAAAAACCCCAGGTTGCAAATGTCCCATGATGTCATGCTGCAATTTTGCCACATTTGCTTCTGGTGCTCCCCCCCTGAATGAATGCATTCACATTTTAACGTGGACAGGAGACATGCTGGCAAGGAGGGGGAGATCGGGGGGGGGGAGAGAGAAAGGGAAAAGAGGGGGCAAAGAGAGAGACTGGGTTAGTAAAGTTTCTAAAGGACTCTTTGGGGGTGGGGGCAGGACATTCTCCAAAATGGGGCCAAGGTGGAGGCAGGATTTACTTCCAAGTAGAACTGCAGTTTCTACACTTATTATTTTGCAGTGAAAGAAATTTATTATTATTATTATACCCCTTTGAATTTTGCTGCCAGGGATGGGAAAATAGAAGGGAGGAAGAAAGGTGAAGCTGACATTCACGTGAAAGTGGAACCAGGCTCCCTTCTTCACCCCGGAAGTGCAAAGGTTCAGAGCCCCACTGAGCATGAGCAACGGTCCCAATTCAAATAGTTGAATCTGCATGTTATGCACCAGTGTGGTAATACAATTTGCACTCACTCCGCTTTGCCTGAATCTGCATCACATGACTTGCCTTGGATTCGATTCCCCCTCAGTTCAAAAGGGCAACGGAAGGGCAACCAGGTGTGATAAAACACTCACGATATAATGTCAATTCGTATCATTTGACCCGCAGTCACCCTTGATCTTAGCTCCAATAACCTCAGTGTGATAAACGCCATAGAGTTGCCATGCATCAAAGTCAACTTGATGTTCGTTAACAAGTACAACAACAACCAGTATATACCCACTAAGCCTTTTGTAAATGTGTTCAGGGGATTACAATTTATCTTCTTCTCACTATTGCCTTCCAGGACCTGCACAAGGGTTATTAATAATAATAAAAATAAATATTTATTTATAACCCACCACTCTCTGAAGGATCAAGGCAGGTAACAGTCATAAAATGCAACACCAACAGCTATAAAACATAATAAAATAGCATAATCCCCTTACCTCCATTTAAAACTAACACATCATAATATACTTTCAATGAATAAAATTAACTAATCAAACATCATTAAAATGAGACATCATGGGATGAACAGGGCAACCTACATCAGTATCATAGAACGATCAATCAATCAGAGAAGGCCTGCCAGAAGAGATCTGTCTTGACAGCCTTCTTAAAAGCGTCGAGTCGTAATGTGATGGATCTCTTCCAGCAAGTCATTCCATAGTTTATTGAGACACTGAATTGCCCCACAGGAAGAGAAGGCATTAGATGTACTTTTCTCATACCATCCAACATGAAAGTAATCATATTAAAGAAGTCTGCATGAGATTTTTGCCCCATGCCTGCTCTTCACCATGCCCTGCTCCTTGCACATGAACCTAACTTAATAACAAGAATCTGCGCACAGCGACATGGAGTGTGAACCATGGGAATGAGAAAGCCAGCTGCTGAAGGAAGACAGCCCCAGGAATAACCAGCAGGCATGCCTGCTTGGCACAGCTGTTGGGAAAAAACACAGCCAGGAGGACTGCTTCACTTGGGTCCATTGAAGATCTTCTCTTTTGTGATGGTTTGGGGGCTTGGGCTATCTACACACCTTGGATTATTCTTGGTAGCAGTGTTGCCCTATAGAATTCATGAACCCTGTTTTTAAGTCACATCCCAGACTGGTTCAATATAGAATGCCAGAAGAATTCTTTTTCAGTCTCTCCTAAAATGGCCACCACATGGGTTCTCTCAGGACCAAACAACTATGTCACAGTAAGCATATCTATGTATTTAATGTACAGCCTTTTGTAAATGCCTCTATTATTAGCTTGAAGTAGGGAGGCGGTTAATATGTATGTGGAATGTAATGCTTTCATTCTCCCTACTGTGGTCCATGATCCTGAGGAAAATCTCTCTCTGAAACTGTAATTTCCATTGGAGCTAACAGGAATATTCCTCTTCATGCAGTGTAGTTCAGCCCTCAGTGAGATACACACTTTCTTTAATGTTCCAATAAACTGTCCAGGGTGGTATGATGTTTTCATAATGGCAAATTTCTCTCATGCAAACAAGCTTATGGGGCTGTCAGCAATGCATACCTTTGCTATTTTTCTGTCCGTGTGAGGGACATTTCCCAACATTTGGCAGAAGCCCAGCTGCTACACAAGGGGTGGGAGATTGAGGGCCCTCAAGAAATATGAGGGGAAACAGGCAATGCAGGAAATAGGACAACAGTAAAAATCTTCATGCCCCTCAAAATAAGAAGAAACTGAGACATTTGTTTATTGAAACACCATTAATTCATCTTCAGGGGAAGCAGATTTATACACCTTTAGGATGATACAAGCAAGAAATAAATATTTCTTTTATGTATCTTCAAATCAGATAATACTCATATACTCATATAGTAAACATACTAAAATCTTTTCCCCCATCAGTGGTGTTTAAACCTCCTCCCTTCTTTGTTTTTGGTTCACAGAACTCTCTGAGAATCTGATGAAACCTGTGGACCCTATTAAAAATTCACTTAAATATAAGTTTCAAAGTAACAGGAAGGAAACTGAAGAATGACCCCCCCCCTGCAAAACTACCAAGTTCACAGGTCTCATGGAGCCCACCTATGAATACATATGCCCCTGAATACACATGGCCCATAGGATAAAACCTCTTGATTTAGTTTAACAAGGAGTCAGTTTATATTAATGTTGAAGCTGTGTGTAAGCTTAGTCTGATGGACTTTGCCATGTTGTTGCTATTATTGTGGGCCTTCATGTCATTTCTGTCTTACGGAGAGACTAAGGTGAACCTATCGTGAGGATTTCTGGGGCTGAGAGTGTGTGACTCATTCAAGATTACTTAAGTGGGTTTCCATGGCTGAGCAGGGATTCAAGCCCTGATCTCTAGAATCATAGTCCAATGCTCAAACCATCACACCAGGCTGGCTTTCAGAATGTTCCATACCCTCCAATATTTCACAGGGGAAAACCAGGACATGTATGGTTGACCAATATCAGAGTCAGAAGACAGCACCAGTTATTAATGGAGAAGAACACTCATAACTACTATTTGAAGTAGAGAAACCATGATATTTATGTAGCGAGTTTCAGAAAGTATGAAAGAAGGAAAACCCCAATATCAGTAAATAATGCCCGGGAACACATTGACTTTGTTGACTGAAGTATACCAATAGTCTATAATAAAACTGGATTCACTACTGTGTATATAGTTAAGAGGAAACACCAGCTAATTCTAGATTTTAATCTCAGGACAGAGAGTAACCTGTCTGCTATAAACACCCCTCACATTTTTTGCACATAAATTAGAAAGCAAACAAACCTTACACTCCATGCCTAAACATATTTATTCAAAAAATAATCTCATAAATCCCAGTGAGTCTTACTCTTAGGCAAGTGCTTAGCTTTGTGTATTATTGTTGTGTGTCTTCAAGTTGTTTCTAATTTATGGTAAATATAAGGCAACCTATCACAGGGTGTCCTTGGCAAGATTTGTTCAGAGGTGGTGTTGCCTTGGCCTTTCTCTGAGGATGAGAGAGTGTTACTTGCCCAAGCTCACTCAGTGGGTTTCCATGGCTGAGTAGGGATTCAATCCCTGGTCTCCAGAGTCATAGTCCAATGCTCATACTACTATAACATGCTGCTCTCTATAGCTTTATGTACTGTAGAGACTTAGTTATAAATTGACCCCATGTTTAAGTTAGGACAGATTTGGGGGGCTAAATTATAGATTTTGATATGACCCATGGATAGTCCAAGTATAAAACACAGAAACATGTATCAAAGAATCTAAAGGATGAAGCAAAGGAAAACAATACCAAAGAATTTACAAAATTCTGGCAGGCATAACTCTTTGTGTTCACACTAAAGGCTGGATGGATGAGAGAGTATGGGGGGGGGTGCTTCTTTCAGGTGCTCCCAGGACAGACTAAGCTCTGGTTCCTTTTTATATGAGTTAAAGTACAGTACTTACATAGTTATATATACTGATCTGTGGATAAATCAATCCAGGTATTTTGGTTCAATTTTTTACTAAAATTTCTATACTTATACATGAGTATATAAAGTATGGATTTTTTAAAAAAAACATATTTGAACTGTCCACCAACCAAACTACCTGATAGCAAATTCCTTCTTAATCCCAATTATAAGGAAGCAAGAATGCAAAAAGGAGACATCTTTCCACATTTCCTTCCACACTGGACAGAGAATATCATTGAAGACAAGAATGTCTCAGATTATGGAGAAGGCTTAAGCAAAAAAACATGAGTGAATCCCTGAGCATTAAGTGACTTGCTTTTTCTTTTAGTAAGGTTCTTCCTGGAACTAGATGTTTTTCCTATTTTGTTATAGCTTCATTATTTACTCTTTCCCCCATCTATCCCTTTGATGGAAGGATTAGAGGGCATTGAAACTGCAGGAGTGAAATGTCTCAAAAGGCTTCAGTCCCCAAGTGTTACTACATTACTTACAAGATGATTATATAACCACACACACACACACACACACACACACCTGATTTGAAGCATATATTGAAAGCATGGAACATGTAATCCTGGCCTTGTAAAGAAAATGATATTTCTTGAATATCTTTTCCCAACTCCCTTTCATATGAACTAGACTCAAAGTGACAAAAGTCATTGCATTTTCCAAGGCTTGGTTGGGGAAAAATAAATTGTTCAAGCAGAAAATCCAGGAGAGGTTTCGTTTTTATCTGTTAAAAACTGCCTCAAAGCTTTAAAGACAGGCAAGCTAGACCATGGCTTCGCACAGCTGACAGGGCTGGGTTTTGGTTTCTGGGGAGCTGCAAGGGTCAGGGGCAGGCAAAACCAACTGGAATTTGAAGACTTCTACAAGAAGGAAAGAGGAGACAGAGAAAGAAGAAAATTCTACAATGATTTGCTCATGCACAAAGACAGAATTCAGAGGCTACTTGGCAGGAAATCATTCTGACAAAAAGGGAATGCAGACTTACGGAGCAGCTATATTCACTCTATTTTCAGTTATCTCTTTTCTATAGTTATCTTGTGGTATGTAATTGGGAAGCTATATTCCATCTTGTAATCTTGTGTGAACAATATCCTCTAGTTAACTGGAATGGGCATGAGATAGAAGAAGAAACAAGGTGGGCTACAAAGAGAAAGTATGCTTTCTTCAACAAAAAGCAGGTAAAACGGTAATCTTGTTCAGCACTCATACAAACACACAATAGGAAAGTAGGTAAAACAGGTGGAGGTTTCTGTGTGTAGGGAAATATAACATAGAGCTTGAAAGGGATGTGCATGAATGGATGAAGTAGAAAGGCTCTGAAGAGAAACAGGGCCAAGGTGTGTAGAGCAGAGCATAGTGAATAGAGAAAAGATATAATAAAAACAGGAGGCCTGGAGATAAAGCTAGTGGGTAGGGAAATTCCTGATGGAACAGAAAACCTGGTGAAAGGCTGTGGAGTCAAACTATTCAGTTTGATAGAATAGCCAGAAGTGTGCGTTCTGTGGAAAAAGTTAACAAAACTTAGACTCTGGCGAAGCCTCTGTTTCTGTGACAAAGTGATCAAAGCAAAACAAAGCAATGACTCTCAGTATCACTGCTGCTACATCCATGAGTTGTTGTTGTTTTTTAAGCAAGACTGGTGGTAGGGTGGCAAACTAAGGCTGGTGAGAGGAGGGGCCTGTCCAGAAAGCCCCATGCCCAGGGTCACTTCAGACAAGGTTGTATGTCGTATACAGGATGCTGTAATGGGAGGTGGGATGTTCTATTTGCTGCTGAGCCATGAAATCCTCTTTCAGACTGACCTACCACACAGGGTTCTTGCGAGAGTAAAGTGTGAACAAGGAGAGCCATGTATTGTGCCTTGAACTCACTGGGGGGAAAGGAAGGATATAAATCTAATAAATTTATAAAACAGATAACAAAATACATTTATTGCACAGAGCTCTACCAACCTACCTTCTACCCTACCCTGAGTTAGTGAACATTCACACTGAACACTGTTCCATACTGGACAAAATCCTCAGGATTTGGCAGGAGATTTATCTGTACATGCTGAGAGTTTTTAAAAATATCCATACAACATATCTCCTGTCCTGGTCTATTTGTCATGAATTTCTGGAACTAGCTGTCACTTTTTAAAACCAGGGCAGTGTTGGTGTTGTTTTCTGCAATATCCTTAGTCTTGGTTCCTCCTAAACTTCTGGGTGGCCCCATGGATAAAATGCTGAATGATGGTATGGCCTTTGCCGGACAATTTTCCTTTGACCTTCCTTCCCTTATTACATTTTCAGATACCAGATTTTATTGTCTCCTCTCTTTCTTTTATTTTTATAGTACTAAAATATCTCATTTTAGCATTATGACTGTAACTCCCCCCCTCCCCCCAAAAAATCAAAATCAAATGTGTGACACAAGGAACATGGATACATGGGAGGAGTGGCGGGGAGGCACTGAATTCATGGAAGGGATGACAGAGAGGGAAAGAACCCCCCCACACACACACACACACACCACAGTTAATAACCGCTCACGCAGGGGCAGGGGCAGGGCCAAACCTGTAAGGCATGCAATCCAGAAAGAAAGTGCAGCATTTACCAGTATTTGTCTTTCAGGAGAAGCCCTGAGATTCACTGGAGTTTCAGACCTTTTTGGTCTAAACTCTGGATTCCAGGTCCAACTGCACAAGTTCTGCAGGGTTCTGTCTGAGGCAGGTTTAGTTCTCAGAGGTCATTGTCACTTTCCGGCCTAGGTCAATAAGTCCAACCACTCTGCTTAAAGTTGAGAAACTATTCGGCCTGGGGGGGATGGGGGGTGCATTCAAAACAAATTCTCATATGCTGCACTGTAATGGCAGGGCTGTCAGTGAAAAGCTGTTGCTTCCCTTTAAGATACAGGATGAAATTCTCTATAGGGGCAGGGAGCCTAGTCTTCCTTTTTCATAATTGTCATAATCCACCAGAAACAATATCTAATTCTGAGGAACTGCACGGCTGTCCCGCAGATGGATGTGGGTAATATGTCTCCTTTCCTCCCACCACTTTTTTGTCTATTCATTGGCAGTTCCCGTAATTGTCACTTTGTAATGTATATTCCAGCACATGGACAGACAGGGTTAAAGTTGCACGCCTGTTTTGTACTATATAAATGATGTGTACTGCCTTGTGTCACAAACAGGCAGTCCTTTATACCAGAAGTCTCCTCATTTTCACACCACTCCCTTGTTCAGTAACAGTTGTCAGTTAATTTTTTTTTAAAAAAAGAACCCCACACACCAGCCCCTTATGCTAATCCAGCAACTGCTGGCCTTAGACAGGTGCAAGGATCAAACAGGCTCAGTAAACTAAAACATCTGGCTTGAAAATGATAATAGGCCCATTTACTCTCCAAGTCAGAAAAGGAATGTGAAATTTACAAATGTAAAATCATACACTTAAACCATGTAGCACTGTTTTCAACAAAAATTCAAAACAATGCCTGTGAATGATTGAATTATAAAGCTCCAATTCTGTATATTTTTCAGCATTCTCTTGTTTCTGATATCTGTATTACAAGATTTTCTACAATAATGAATTAAAAGTTCCTGTTTTGAACTGCAACTTCCAGAATATCTGGCCAGCATAAGCATGCTGGTTGGGGGGATTCTGGGGGTTGAAGTCCAAAAATTAGTTTTCTAAGCTGAGTTCCAATGAAATATATGAAGAATATATAGCAATGGTGTCATATAACAGAAAAGAGTAATAGTCAAAAACCAAACACAAACAAAATGCCAGAGGACTGCAAAAAAAGTGTAACATAAATCTATATGTAACTCATATCCATATTTGTAAAATTGTATAGTAAACACACACACACATTATATAGTTATCTTCTAGCTGTGTTACTGAGGAAGGCAGAAGCATCTCTCACACATTTATGCAGCCATGTCTTGGGGAAAGCATTTAAACAGCATCTAACTTCTCATCCTAAAAAATTCAGCTCTTCCACTGCAATATTGTATTATCTCATCATTAATTTACAACATACTGGGCATATAGAATGACGAGATCAAGCAGAAACATTGAAAGCAACATGATCAAATATACTTTAAATATACTGATGTTATTCCGAATTCACCAGTGTACAGTACGCCCACGCCATACGTGGGCGCGCCATACGCGGCCTTGAGCATACGCGCTCAAGCCACGGGGCGCGCGCGGGGCAGAAGGGGCAGCGCGTCCCATTCAATTGAATGGGCGCGCGTGCCTGTTGTGCCCTGCGCGCGCCCGCACCGCCGCGCCGCCATGCACGAGCCCCATTGTTTCCAATGGGGCTCGAGCATAGGCGGAATTCGCCTTACGCGGAGGGATCCGGAACGGATCCCCCCTCGTAAGGCGAGGACGGACTGTATTATGTTTAGAAATATAATTTGGAAAATGTGTATGCTGTAGGATATATCTTTAGTTTTTAATACATTACATTAAATCACTCCCATATGTTACTCAACCTCTTCCACAAAGTTTGTTCACAATGGCAGCCTGCTTTAGTTATTACTGATTCATCCCATTAATTTAATCAGGTCTAAACATGACTAAGGCCCGATACATACTTTCTTGAAGTTCCGGGCTGGTGGCAGCGTTTTTTCTGCCAGAGGGAAGCTGCAGCCGCCAAACCATGCGACTTCCTGCCAGCGGAGGCATAACAAGTGCGCCACTGGTGCACTGGTTATGTAATTGCTGTGCAGCGCTGTGTGGATGTCGCATGGTGCTTACGTAACAATGGCAGCGCCCATGTATACAGGGTGCTACCATTGTTATGTCGCCATGATGTATTAGGGTTAGGGAGCGTGTACATGGTGCGCGTTCCCTAACCCTAATGCCGGGGTCGGTACGCTGCTTGTTGGTGGTTTGTACCGTGCCCATGGCATGAAATAGACTGGTGGAAAGGGCTTCCAAAGACACACCACAGCCCCAATCTGCCTTTTCCCTGACTGAAAAAGGAGCGGCAAAGAGTCCTCCTTTTTGGCAGGCAAAAAGCTGGATTTTCCTGCTGTGCCACACCCAGAAGCCAGCTTTAAGATGCTGTGGCGGTGTGCAGCACATAAATGCCACACCATCAGAGCTCCTTGAAGCCACCAATGTGTAAACGGCCAGGGCGGCTTCAGGGCAGCTTCAGGATGTGTGGAGTATAAACACAGTGCTCTCAAGCTGCCCAGACAGCAGCACAAAAGGGCTGTCTGTTTCATTCCATAGTCTGGATCCAAACCAGTAACTTGGGCACGTAGAGTATCTTCTACTGGGAATACCACCCATTGAAGCCAAGTTTTAAAATACTGCTTGCCTAAGATATATTTTTGGAAAACTAGGCATACAGCTGATGGATTATATCAGTGGCTACAATCCATGGAACACACACAAAATATCCATATGTTCAGTAAGGACTTTTTTAAATGCTGTAATTCTCTTGGACAACAAATGTACAAGGGGGGTTGAAAGGTTCTCAGCCTAACCAATAAGGGAATGACCTAGAGCCATGAAACTTACATGCTATTCCACATATGCATAAAGAAAACACCTTTCTGTAGCTTCCCTTGCCATTTTGTCTTCAGTGCCTCCTTTATCACAGCAAGTTAAGTCTGCATTAACTGTTTGGATCTTCTGAAGATAGTCAATTATCAAAATGCCTTCCTTATCCCAGAAAACTGTGGCAATGATCTTACCTGCTGACCTTTGAGTCTTGAATTGCTTCAGCTGTGGAGAGCCCAAGTGCCACCACTGCAAGGATTGTTATTTGGTTTCCATGTCATAGTGATGTAACCATGTTTCATCAACAATGATAACTCATTCCAAAAAAATTATTACTAGATTGCTCAAAATGCTGCAAAATCAACTTGGAGATATCCACTAGATTTCATTTCTGGTCAACATTCAAACATTTTAGCACCAGCTGCTCATGAATTATAAACCCAATGTGTTCCTGAGATATCTAGTCTCTCAGCAATTGTTTTAGACGCTCTCTAGACAGGCTCTATGAGGCACCATCATCACGTGCAAGGGCCGGCACTTTCAGATGCCCCTCACCCCTCACACGTGACGAGGGCATCAAAATGGCAGCGCCCTGTACATATGGGTGCCACCATTTTGACATGATGGATGCCTAGCCTCTGCACATCTCGGCGCCCTTGTGACAACCAGAAAAGAAGCCGCTGCGGCTCCCTCACACAACAAACTAGGGCAGCGGGAGAACGCCCTTTTGGGCGGTCTGTATCCTGCCTTAGTTGAGATTTGCTGATCTGCCAAAATCAAGTCATGAACACACTCAACAATTTCAGGAGTTGACACTGGTGAAGGCCTCTCAGATCTTGTAATAGTTTCAGCAAAACTCCAAGCTGAAAGTTGGCACACCCACTTCATCACAAATGAATATGACAGACACTTGCCACTCAGTGTTTTCATCATGGACTCTTGGATTTCCTTTTGAGTTTTCTTCTACAGGGACAGGCACGTCATGATAGCCCAGAGTTCAGTACTGAAAATACCACACTTTTCCTTGACATGGTTCTATCAATGATCTGAAAATTTTTAAAAATTAGAGATACAATTCTGAAAATTGGCAGTACTACACAATGGATCTGGGATACAGCCCTCATGTAAACTCAGCCTTTTGTAAGGACTTCAGCATTGGTTTGCATAAGCTTAGAAAGACATCTTTGTCATTCTCACTATAAAAAGAATTGAATGGCTGATCGAATTAAATGACCCTCGTTCCCATTTGAAACCGGTTCCTGTCGCAATGAGATTGAATCTGTCATGATGAAGTGAGGCAAAGGCAAATGAACCATTTTTTTTTCAGACACTAGCTTAAAAGAAGTTCTTCTGAAAAACATGATTCCAAAGAGTGTTGAGCAAATGGGAATGACAGATTGGAATCGCAGCATTCTGGAGGGGAGGGACTAATGGCAGAGGGGTGTTTATGGCCCCATACAGACAGGCCAAAATAAAGCTGCTTCGGGTCAATTTGGAGTATGCTGTTTAAATGATGCATGCATACTAAGAGTCTGAAAGGTGTGCCAAAGCTGCACTCCACTCCTTAAGACTGAATCATAGCTTTGGTGCAGCTCCTGGACTCTTAGTACACATGCATCATTTAAACAGCATACCTCCAAAGTGACCCGAAGCAGCTTTATTTTGGCCTGTCTGTATGGGGCCATCAATCCCTCCCCATTTTTTTTTTTTTTTTTTTTTTGGAGTTGTTCCTCCCCCCCCCCCCCCCCCCAGCCCCAATGCTGTCTTGTCATTTATTGGTGTGACTTTTGGTTCCTTTAAAAAAATTAATTGATGAAGCGTGGTTTAGCAACTACATGCAAAGGTATTAAACCACTCTATCGATTCATCGATTAATTTTTTTTAGAAAAAAAGAAAAGAAAAGATGCCCTGTCCTCCTTCCTACAAGCCCTCACTTTGCAAGGCTCCCCAGATCCCTCCTCCCCCTCCTCTTCACATCAGGCCCCAAGCACTCACCTTTTCCTTCACCCCCCTCTTCCTTCCCCTTCTTCCTACTCTACTCTGGGCCTCACAACAAACTCCAACTGTCTCTACTCCTCCTCCTTCCGGCTCCATTCCCCGGTGTCCGTGCTCCCTCCACCCAGCCTTGCCTCCATCCTCCTCCTATTCCTCCTCTCCATTCGGTAGTGATTCAGGCGGGAGAGGGAGGGAGGGAGCATCTCTGCCCTCCAGGGTGCCTCCTCTTCCTCTAACATACCACACTACTGGCCTCCATCCTGGCACCCACAGAATGATGCACTGCTGCCACTGGATCACGTCCAGGGCCGAGAGGTCCTCCCCTGGAAGAGTTGGCAATGCACACACTCTGGAGCTGTGAGAGGGGCTCAGCCTGGCAGAGACAGAGACAGAGATAGGGCTCCCCACCTGCTCCCCACCCACATCCTGAGTCCCACCCAAGGTTCAAATCATTGCTGAGCCATCAACCTCCCTTGGGAAGTCACACTCTCTCAGCCTCAGACCCAGCCGGGGAAGGAGCCAAGGCAAGCACAGAAGGGGCCATGGGTGGGCCAGGGGGAGGAAGTGTGGAGGTCAGGGGAGGGGCCAAGGCCAGGCCAGGGAGCAGGTGCCAACAAATGGGGATGAAGGTCCATGCCAAAAAACAGCGATTCCAAAAGGTCCCCATTCATATGTGGACGAGGGACCTTTTTGAATCGATTTGGCATAGTGGAGCACAGCCAGATCGAGATTTGGATCTTTCAGTAAGTGGGAATGACCCCTTTGGGATTTATATTCATTTAGATTTGAATCAAGCAAAAGTTGAATGGTAGCACCTACAATTCTTAGACTTGGTTTCACAGCAAGTTTCATGCAAAATAGGTCAAATATATATTTTTAAAATACTGTTTCCTGATCTTGCACAAACTTACACAAAAATTATAAATATCAAATCTGGTCAATATCTGTTCATAATGATGTATTTAAGGTTTTTTTTTAATGACACTGTGGGCGGGATACAGACCGCCGCTTTGAGGCGGTCTCCCGCCAGCGCCATTTGCTCCGCGCGGGAGCCGCAGCAGCCAAACCGTGTGGCTCCCGCGTGGAGCAAAAAAGAAGCTCCATTTCGGAGCTTCTTTTTGCGGCGCCTCTATGATGTCGCGAGGCGCCGCTGGCGCATTCACGACGTCATAGGCGCCGCGACACATCTGGACGTCCAGTACGTAAAGATGGCGGCGCCCATGTGGAAGGGGCACCGCCATCTTGTACGTATTGTATACGTACTAGGGTTAGGGGGGTGCGGAAGCACCGCCCCTTCCTAATCCTAGTATGCATACAATACGTACTATATGGTGGTTTGTATCCCGCCTATGCTTTCAGGAGGGATCTGAAGGAACTGATGAACTCCTTACTATAGTTTTCATTTTAGTCCTATTAGATAACACAGTTTATTTGGTGACTCTGTGATCTGTGATCAAGCATAAGTATGGTATAATGGGCAGTTAGCCAGCCAGACACTTTAAGTTATAATATAGATTCTAGTCACATTATTAAAGATACATGGCTGTATTAAAGATTAAAATTAACTCAATAGATGTAAAATCAGCTCCAATCTCTGCTTGCCAAACAGCTGGCTGAGACTGTGTAGTCATAAATCCTGCCATTAATATGGTGTGTAATCCCACACCACCACCTGATTTTTGTGTCTTTACTATTCATTGTTGTTCTTAGAGTTTCATGGCTGTGGATGTTTAACAGGTGCTTCTTCAGTGATACAGTAGAGGGAAAATGAGAGCCAAAATGAATCACTGGACTAGGAATCGGGGAACTAGGGTTCAAAACCCCACCCAGCCATGAAAATCTATTGGGTGATCTTGAGCAAAACACCGTCATCCTTAATAGAAAGCAATAACAAAACTGAATCTAAAGAAATATTGCAAATAAAATCCTTCAATAGAGTTATCTCAGGGTTGCGATAAGCTGGAAACAACTTTAAGGTACACAACAACAACAGAAAAGAGGAGGGATGCAGGAACCCACAGCTCTTGGACTTTTTTTTCAGAACAGTAAGGGATGGCACCATTTCCTAGTACAGTCGGCCCTTCTTATACACAGATTTTTTATACGCAGATTCAAGCATACACGGTTTGAAAATGTACCCAAAAAAAGTATAAATTTCAAATATCAAACCTTCATTTTCCATTTTTATAAGGGACACCATTTTGCTATTTCATTATATTTAATGGGACTTGAACATACATAGGTTTTGTTATCCACGGGGGATCTTGGAACCAAACCCCAGCATATAACAAGGGTCCACTGTATTATTTCCTCTGATAAATGAACAGATAGTCAGATTTTCATGTTTCACTATAAAGCTCTTCTGGTGGTATGAGTATGGCTTTGTTTGCTTATTTGCTTGTTTGTTTATGTATTTATTTAATATTGTACCTTCCTTCCTATATGGGACCCAATAAAATATAAGTAAAACAATATATAATACAAAGGTTAAAAACCATTATGCCTTATCACTATAAAAGCCATTAAACCTTATAATTTTTCCCACTGCTAGGGTGTAGGGATGGATCCAGAAATATTCAAAATATGGTCATAAAATGTGTTTCTTAAGGTTTGTGGAATATGGACAAGGAGAATCCTGGACTAATGAGAATCTTTGCAATTAGGGAATTACTCTGTACAAAATTCTCATTTTTGTGCATTTATCAACACAAATATATATTTTCTGTGCAGAAAATGCTGTCTGTGCAAAAACGTGTGGATTTTTGTACAGATTAAATCCCAATTACAGCATTTTCTGTACATGAAACAGCATTGTCTGTGCAAATATATTATTTTCTGTGCAGAACATTCTATTTTCTTTGCAAAAGAAACAATGTGAGAATTTTTTTTGCAGAATAAATCACAGCTGCACAGTTTCTGAAGACTTTCTTGCAGCAGGAAGAAAATTGTTAAACTTAAACATTACTTTAGCAAAGAATTACATCCTTACAATAGTGTGGTGGTGATGTCTGCCAAATCTCTCTGCATTTTTCCATTACTGACCAATTCGGCAAATATCCAACAGGGAACCTGTGACGGCAAAACCTGAATCCACTGTTTGGATGTAGAGAATGACAATGAAGTCCCTCTCCCCCATCACCAACCTATAGTGCTGTTTCAAAGGGCTGGGAGATCACCTAGAGCAGATTTCCCAGTGCGAAAAGGAGTGGGGGGGGGGGGAGAAAAGAAACCATCCATGCTTAAATGAGTATAGTATTGGATTTTGCCCTCACATCTCCTTGAATGACTGTAAATTGCCAGTGTTGATGGAATAGTACTTCCTTTTGTCCTTCATCCCCTCTCCAAACGAGATATGAGAATTATGAAAATTCTCATTCCATAGATCAGCGTGGGATTCATTTGGCATTTCAAATGTTATTGGACTGCAAATCTCAGCAGCCAAAGCCAGCATAGTCAGTGGCAAGGAATGCTAGGAGCTGTAGTCCAATGACATCTGGAGGGTGGCATGATCCCCACCCTTGCCTTACATATATACCCCAACTATCCTTTCATGTGTCCCCAGATCACCTCCAGTTGGTTTTTATGATCATTAAGTTGGTAAATGTTGTAGTCTTAAAAAAAAATTCTATGGAAATGAGGCCTCTCACTTTATAAACATGTGAAATGCTAAAGTTAGTCCTTGAGCATAATCACAATCAGTTGAAGCTACATTATATAGTATGGTAAATCTTTACATTAATTGCAGTAAGGCATAGATTTTCCTCAAGGGAGAGGAAAGCAAAATTAAAACAGATGACTGGCTTAGACAGAATTGTTTGCCAAGATCAGTGTGTGGCTGCAGGTTCAGTTTTCATTCTAGGACATGTCCAATTGTTGCTTGACTAAACACCTGCTTGCCACTAGCAGTATGAAGTCACTCCCTTGGCTGGGCTGCAGTTCTTGTCCTCACAATATGATCCCATTTACAAGCCTTTCTCAGAATGCAGCAGGTGATTTGAGGAGCAAAACTCCAGCCAGCTTCTGGGTCTGCTTTAATCCTTGGCTGAATACAACTATTAAATACATGAAATTCACCTTAATCAATATTTCCTGTCTGTTCATTGCTTTGTATAGAAAGTACAGCTACAAAAGGCCAGCCAAAAAGCTTATGAATCTTAATTCGGGTGGATGAAAATCACTCACTGTGGGAACAGCAACAGAACCACTCAGATTTAAAATGAAAGTTTTAACACATACAAACATAGGCACATACAATGTTGTTGCCTCGGTGCTAGGTCCAGTGTTTTCAAATGAAATAAATGGAACTGTAAGACTGAATGTCAAGGTTTTTTCTTATGATGCTCTTTGTACTAATGTGGTTGCCAAGTTGCAACCTGGAGAATTCTTATATAAAACCTGTAGTGTGGGTTGATCTTACGAGCTGTGAAAGCTCATGGTCTATAGCAATTATTTCAACAAATGGCTGTAATACCAGGATAGTTTTCATTAAGTCATTATACCTTCCATGCTCTGAAAAGGGTTGCAATCAATGAGGTCTTTGCTCTCCCAGAAAAGAATTCTATTTGCTCCACGTGGGACATCACAACTCCCCTGATCCACTGCAGCCCTTGGGCCATCCTGAAAAGCTGCTTCTTGGGGGTGGGGGACACTGTGGGACAGTATGGGACATGGGAACAAGGGCTGCAATATATAGGGAGGACAGAGCTGAACTGGATGCCTGTTGCAAATGGAAGCATTGTCTGCTATAAAAATTCAATCATATCATAGAATCAGTTCTTTCATTATCATCTAGAAAACAGTGAAACAGCACCAGAGGTTGGAGTGTTATTTTGACGAAATATGATGAAACCTTCTTCCTGATGCTAATCAGAAATGGATACGCTTAGTTCAGGAATGAAAAATTATGTATAGTGGGACCTTTTCATCCACGGGCTTGCCATCCACAGATTTCAGCATTGGTGGACAACAAGCCCCATTGTCCCGAATGACAGTACATGCACACAGATGCACTAGCAGTCATGTGCGTGTTGCACCACCATTAGGGGCAATGGGACTTGGGGTTCTACGTTTTTTCATATCTGTGTGGGAGGGGCCCCGGACGCAACCACTGATGGATACAAAGATCTGACTGTATGATGCCTGAATTTAGAATTCAATTTAGAAAAGATATACTTCTGGTAGAAATAAAAGCTGCTCGGTTTTTAAAAACTCAACAGGGCTACCTGTGTATTACTTTTTAGTCCCTTCTTGGGAGCATGATTATGTGAACAACACTTCAAAATTCACCACTACTTATATCAATAGTCGACCAGATGCATTGTGTGCTTCATTTGACATATACAAATAATTACAAGCAGCTGAATGTAAAACACAGAAAATCTGAAGGGATTAAATGAATAAAATCCCTGAATCTGGCTTTATGGATAAAAATGTTTATTCAACAATGTGTATCTTTCTTACATTCAGCCTAGTGGAAGCAACCATGAGAGCTATGCATGATTAGTTCATTGATTAGATAGCATAATATCATATGTAAGGAATGGGAATGAATATTGTGCAGATTCTATGTCATTTAAACCTATTTATTACTTTTTTAAAAAGCTTTCATTTGAACACGTTGCAGGAATTAACATTTTCACTCAAATTTTATTGTTCCCTTTATCCTGAAAATTGAATTTTCATATGTATTCACAGAAATATATAAATAAGTGTTCATACTGGCCATTCTCTTTGTCAGTAACCGGCAGCATTCATGGTCACTTTATTATTGAAAATAATGTCTTGCTTCCACTGTCTTTTATCTTGCTTCAGGTTAGCTTTCTATTAAAATTGCTTGGAAACTGCCTAGAGAACAGTTGGCTGGTTTTCCTGATTGATAGCTTCCTTTTGTGCCTCTTTTGCCATGCTTTCCTTTATTTTATTCCCTTGCAGAAGCTTTTTTTTTTTTTTAAATGAAAAGAAGATGAAAAGCAGCCTCAGAACAATGGTCCAAGGTTTGTTCTGCATTAAAAGGACAGAAAACAAAACTAGCTTTGACCAATCTCTACATCTGACAGAAATATAAAATAATCTAAAGAGATTCTTGTAATGGCACAGATGGTAGATTTTTTATAATGCATATTTTAAGTGCCCCTGTCCCAAATAATTTGTATCTACAGTCAACCCTTTACATTTGTGGCTTTAAATTTTGCAGATATGATTATTCATAGATTTTATTAATACATTCCCCTTAGGAATCTCTAGATCCTCCAAGGTAACTCTGCTGGAAGTTGACCATAAAGTCACAGTGGTGGACCTAGAGATTCCTAGAGAAAACATTCTCTAGGCTTTTGTAGGTTCTCCTGCATAATTCCATGTAATTGTGTGGATTATATGTTGTTAAACTGATATTTTGACATAAGCAGTTGGGAGACTATGTTTGAGAATCCATTAGAATTTCCTTGGTATGAAAGTGCATCATAAGGCTCTGTGGTCATATGCCCTATTTTATGGAGAATGGTGCTGTGTGTGGAGGCTTCCTTTACTTGAGGATCTGCCCAGTCCAAGTTCAGTTTTAAGATAAAAACTGTAAGAAGGGAGATAAGAGGCTTTGAAATTGCTCATCAGCAAACAAAAGTTGAACAGCAAATTAAGCATACACTTGGATCATTTGTGATAAGATATATTTTATTTCTATTCAAATTCTGGTTTAAAACAATGCTTCTATACTCATAATAAGAAATAGTGACTAATGGATTTGTGTTTTATACACTGCTGTCATTGCTGTCATTGGTATATAAACAAGTAATTGCATATTTTGCTCTTGAGACTCCCACCCCACAGTTCTGTTTGGGTACATCTAGGAGCAGCTGCCTAACCCTTTCTTGGAATCTTGTTCTTAAACTGAACTTTCTTCTCCAGGCTTTTAAATCTAGAATTATATCTCTAGTGACTCTCCTGTGAAACTTTAGAAGTAAGGTTCATGAGAGTATCTGAAGCAACATCTAGTGTCCTGTGCTACAGTCAGCAAGTGTCCTGAAAGTGAGGTGGATGTAAGCAAAAGAGCTGTAGGGCAATCAATCCAATCCAAGTCACTCATAGCTTATACAGGAAGATAAAGGGAACAAAAAAAAAAAAAAAAACCCCAATGTCATCAGTGGGCTGTTACAACAAACCCGTAATCCAGATAAATGAAGCCAACAAGGAATAAGACACAAGGTTATCAGCCATAGTCATTCCAGGGTCAAGGTTACCAAGAAACCACCAGGGAGCTGGTGGGAAATTTATAGGCAGCAGTCCTTGGACACCAGGTGCTTAATAAGTCAGGTTTTCCTATGTAACAGTGGCTGGGATCTATGAAGCCTCTCCTTATCTCTTCTGCAATTTTCAGAGGAAGGAAGTGTGTCCTCAGCATCTGCCATGTCCTGTTCAGGAGTGACCCCCACACACACACACACACCTGCCTCAGCCCACAGCTTTCAACTCAGAGAGGCCACCGTTATCTGAACTGATCAATTCCTGGCAGTCTTATTCCCCTATGTCCAATTCTTTGGATTCCAGAAGGTGAGTTATGACACCTAGGAGCTTATCACATGAACTTTAAAACGGACTTCAGCCTCCCAGGCTGGAGCCGGGACACAAGATAGAGGCAGGGATTATCACATGCTAATGGTGGGTGGCCTAATTGCCACCCACCATCAGCCCAGGTCCAAGTCGGGTCCCAGCCTTGCTCCGCCAGCACTTTTTCAAGTCGGAAAGCTTCCTTGAAAGTTGATTTTTCAATACACAGATTCTCCATTGTTTTACTCAATTTGTTTTTGCTGTTATGTACTTTCAGGTTAACTTTTACTTATGGTGATCCTATTATGGGGGTCTTCTTGGCAATATTTATTCAGAGGAGGTTTGTCATTGTCTTCCTCTAAGGCTGAGCTGAGTGACTTGCCCATCACTAAGAGAGTTATCATGGCAGAGCAGGGCTTCGAAGCCTAGTCTTCCATAGTCCTAGTCAATCACTCAAACTGTTACACCACACTGACTGTTTCAACTTGAGATGAAGTCTTATACTTACATATGATGTCTTTTAGTCAGATCCCATGGCTAATTAAAGCCCAGTCAGTAATAATGTTCATTTTCAAAGGTATCTTTTAGAAATGTCCATCATTGAAAAATATCCTCTGAAGGACAATGCTTAAAGTCAGTCAGTGTATTAACAAATAATTGCTACATAACATCTCTGCACCTGTGAGTTTTGTCAAGATCATTTCCAGGTCAGATGCTGCTTCATTGTTTTCTGATGCAAACGGAGCATGAAAGTCTGTACAGTTTGTGCATCTTCTGTGCTCTTTCATTTGGCTTGCTTGATGTCCTTTGAATTCCATATTTAGGTATCCATCCTAATTAATGGTTATTTTCAAAGGCCATTGGATTTTGATTAACTAGCAAATAAAGATGGACTCTTCTTCCTATTCTGGGCACATAGCTTCCAGTTTCCTTAGCAGTTAATTGAATGGGTAAATAATAGGATGTGCACGTTAACAGGCAGCTGAGAAAGGAGGACATGGCCACTGAGAGAACCTCACTGACATTAAATGTGCAAATGTGATCCAGAAAGGACAGAAACTCTCTCTCTGCCCCATCCAGACCTGGCATTTCCTGTGCAGCTGCTACATTGAAAGCAACGTATGCTGGCTTTCTTTGTGATGAATACTTCACCATGCCCTTTCTCATATGCTTTCTTGATGAAAGGAAGTACCATGCAAAAAAGAAACCTATTCTGAACAAATCCTCACTTTTTTTTCTTTTGCTGTTCACTGTGTCCAATACGGCTGCCATAGTTTTTAATAATATTGTTAATGATGTTAATATAATATGGTTTTAATAGTATGTATGTATATGTATATGTATATGTATATGTATGTGTATATATATATATATATATATATATATATATATATATATCTTTTGTAAAATAAGATTTTAAGCTGACCATTATATAACTTTCTATAAGCCTCCTTGGATCCCATCTTGGGAGAACGGCAAGGTATAAATTCAACAAACTAGCAAATGTAGAGTTACCTCAGTATAAAGATAGGTAAAAGTAAGAAAATTATAAATCCACATTAATTTGAATAGATAAACACATTTTTATTTTCATTACCAATGAACATGCAGTAAGTACACAAACAATTGTTGAGAGAGAGGGAGAGAGAGAGAGAGAGATTAAATGAGTTTGTTTTGTGTGTGATACTTTAAACAGACTGATTGTAAGTTCGCCATTTTGGATGAGTAAAGTGATTACTTCAGTGTATGCTTAATCTTTCAGCCTTTGGAGACATTCTTTTTGAAAGAACATTTCTTTGTTGTAGAGGAAAGCAGTAAAATATATGGGTAACAATTGTCACCAAGTATTGGACATCTGAAAGAGGTAGCCCAGTCCATGCAGCCCTTCTGGGCATGAGCAGCATTCACATCTAAACAGGTGGTAAACATGTATTATTTTTTTAAAAAATAACATTTTTGCTGCTACATTGAGTAAGTACCTTTTAAATAATGTGGACAGCAAGACATAAGGGGTAGAGGCTCCAATAGCTATAAGAGCTCCTCGTGGGATAAAAATGGCTTTGATAAATGATATAAATCAGCCTCCATGGCATGGCCTCAGTGCATCAAGGAATGGACCTTAAGGCCAACATTCAGGAGCCAATATTGAGAATAGAAAAATATGTTGGTTTTGTTTTCTTGAACATCAGAGGAGGGGTTTCAATCTCAAATTCTTTCTGTCTCGTATATGAAGAGCTTTGCAGTTTTTTTCTAAATTGTTCAAAAATGATCTGAAACAAAATTGTCCTCCAACTGCATTGGCCAGAACTGAAAGGCACATGGAAAGGACCATATTGCCCCTGCAAGCCACATGGGTGTTAAAGATCAGGAAGGAATGTGGCAACCCTAAGTCAGCACTAACATACTTAGGGGTAGCTGTGTTGGCCATGCAGCAAAATAGAACAGAATATAAAATCTACAAAAGAGTGATACCTTTATTAGCCAACCAAACCTGGTTAACAGCATTGGCTAGCCACTGAGAGAACCTCACTGATATTAAATGTGCAAATTACTTTACTGTTGCTAATGGAGTTTACATTTTACTGTCCTTTGTCTCAGTCCCACATGGCCATGAGGGGAATGATCTCTGTCTGCTTTGAGATCCCTCCAAATTATTTGTACAACAGAAACAGGATCTGATACAAGGTTTAGCTGTACAACAAAAACAACATCAGACACCGTCACTTTTCTTCTCCTCTATGTTTTTTGCCTCCTGAAGAAGCCAGTGCAGCTTCAAAAGTTTGCAAGCTGTATTTTGTGCATTTTGGTTGGCCAATAACTCTCTTATGGATTTTGGATTTTGTTTTATTCAGGATTAACATATCTGGTTTCATTGGGATTCAGGCCAAGACTTTTAAGATTTAAGCATTAGAAACACTCAGCCCGGATCCATCACTCTGTCTGCTTCACTTTCTCCAACATCTGAATTGTGGCTTTGGATTTCTGGTGTGTGTGTGCATGCATGTGCTTTTGTGTATTAGTTAGGCTGTACACTTTTGGCACAGCTGGCTTCCTTTTTTGCTATTTTATCTTGTGACATTCCATGCATCATCATCATCATCATCATCATCATCATCACCAAGATTATTTTATTTAAATTATTTTATTTATTTATTATTTATTATTTTATTTATTTAATAATAATATAGAGGATGGGGCAGAAAAGCACACATTAAATATGGCCTTTCTTCCAACAATGAGCGGAAACTTTGGTCTATTGCATTATAAGTCTATGACATTGCTTCATTGTTTTTTAAAGAATAATCAATGAATTAATTGAAATGAGATCCAATATGATGGTGGCAAAGCAAAAAGCCCTGTCCATGTACCTATTCTGGAATTTAGGCTTGGGAAGAAGAATGGTAGCAGCTGACAGTAACCGAAACAAGCCTCCCAATGAATCTGACTTTTGTTTCCCTTCTCCCAGCATGGCTGTCCCTGTCTCCTCTCCCTATGTATGTGGGGCAGTGGAGGGAGGTGCCTCTTACCCTCTTGTGTACAGCACCATTTTGTTGTGCCAAGATGGCATCAGAACAAAGGTAATCCTCCTCTAACATCCAGTCCTGCAATCTAAATGGGTACCTAAGGGGACTGGAAGTCAGGGGAAGGACTGGTAAGATTGTGCAAAGATCTTTGTATCTCCTCTCTCAAAGTGAGGCTAGCCAGTGGTGTCACCTGGTGCCCGGTGCAAGGCCACTTCTGCCACCCCCACTCCCACCCTGCTGCTCACCCCTTCTGGCTTCATTGCCAGCCCAGTTCCCTCCCTGGGGAGAGAGCCAGTCCAGCAACAAAGCCATGCAGGGCACATTCACCTCTTCGTCACCCTTGTCACTGTCTCAGCTCCTGGCAGGCAACAAAACCACAAAGGGCACTCTCGCCCCTTTGCTTCAGTAGGAAGTGGACCCCACCAGGGTGTCACCTCTCCTGTGGGGTGTCACCTGATGTGATCCGCACTACCCACACCTCCCAGTAACTCCACTGAGAAAAGCTGGTGCCCAGATAGTAGCTGTATATTTCCTGATTTCAAAGCCCCTCACCCTCTGTGCAAAGGGTCCGACAAGGGGATGAGAAGGCAGCTATATCCAACAGATCAGCACAGAGACCATGTATGTACAAGGAGATACTGAAGGCCCCCTTGTTGAGCTTTAAAAATGAACAACCACAGCTGGCCAGTGTATGAGCATACTGATGCTATTCCATTGTGTTTTAACTTTTTTACTAATAATTTTTTCATTCATGTATCTTGTTTTCACTTCTGTATGAGCCAACTTGGGTACCATTGTGGAAAAAGGCAGAAAACAACCAACCAATCACACAAACTGACTATGGAGTCTTGGCCTCAGTAAAAGGACAAAGGGCGATCAACTAATTTTGTGTCAAAAAGCCAAAAGCAAGAGAGAGAAAAGACATTAAGTGCATGAACCAAGAATCAAGCCTTTAGAGATCACCTCTTGTGTTTCCTTTCGCAAGGAAGAGATGAGAAAGAACAATGTACTAGGAAAGATAATGCAGCAATATTAGCATTAGCGTTAAGAAAGCAGATTGTGTATACACTGTGAAATGAACACCTCTGGCATCTGGAATGCACCAGCTCAGTATAAACAAGCTTTTCTTCTGACCCAACTGAGAACAGCCCAAATAACATCAAGAAGACATCAAGTTTGTACTCATTGTATTTAGCACAGCTCAACAAACCTTGAAAAGGGATGAAAGGTGAGGTCTTATTTTTTAAAAAATCGAAACATTAAAGCATTTTAAATGCTTTTGTGTCAACACTAGCTCCAGGCCAAATGTTCACATGAAGCCAGTGGAATATGATGGCTTAACTACTTTTTAAAGGCTACCAGCAGGATTTGCTGTTTATCATTGTTTGTATGTATGTATGTATTCCATTCATTCTCTGAAATATTGATCCCCATTTGTTGATTGGGCTAATGTTACAAGGCTTAATTGAGGAGTATCTGGTCTTCACAAGGGGAAAAAAGCCAAGAGACATCAATCCCTTCTGCAATTGTTCAGATCAAGGGTCAAGAATCCCTGTGTCACTAAATGTTGATGCATTATTACTCTCATCATACTACACTACCCTACAGAAGAATCCCAGGATTTGTAGTTTGTTGAGGTATTGAATCTGGTCTGTCAGAGAGCTCTGGTACCTCACCAAACTACAGATCCCAGGATTCTGTAGGATAGAGTCATGGCAGTTAAAGTGTTGTCAAGCTGCATTAATTCTGCAGTGTTGCTGCATCCTGAGAAGGAGAAGTCATTGTGTAACCACAGAAACTAGGAGTTTCCAGAGTCATAAGGCCTGATTGCCTAATTAGATTCATCACCAGTATCCATGTATTATAGCTTACCAAAAGAGAAGTTTCAGAAAAAGTGTAAATAGGATGGAGGCTTGCAGGAAATACCTTCCTATGCAGCCTAAAGTTCCCACTCTCTGATTGTAAAAAGGAGAGGGTGTGGGTAAAGAGAATCCTTTATTATTATTATTATTATTATTATTATTATTATTATTATTATTTATTGGAACAGCATTTCCCCACAATATATTTCAGAGGAAGTAACTATCAAAAACAACTCTGAGTACTGCTTACCTAAGAAAATCATAAAAATTCTTAGGGCTGCCATAAGGCAACAGGCAACTTGTAGGCACATACAAACCCACACACTGTTCACTGTATGCTAGTGAATTAGTAGTAGCTCTCTGAGCAACATTTGAAGGTATTGTTTGTGAGCTTCTTAGAGGCAGCGCAGCTGGAAGGCCACTGTGGGAAACATGTTGATGGCCTAAACCAGCGGTCCCCAAACTGTGCTCTTTATGGGATTTTGGAGTTCAGCTCCCAGAATCACAGACTATTGGTCAACATGGCTGAGGCTTCTGGGAAATGAAACCCAAAATTTCTTAAAGAGCACAGTTTGGGGACCACTGATCCAGACAGACCTTTGTTCTGATCATGCATCATTCTAATGTTTACATCTTTCACCCAAGTCTGTTAGTTCCAACAGCAGTAATCCCACTGAATTATACAATTTATGTAAGAGTTAATTCACACCCTTTAACATTTTATAGATAAAACCTGGGATATGTGTGGTCAGGCAACATCAGATTGTAGTTAAGATGGCAAATGTTATTAATGAGGAAGAACAGAGAAGCTAGGAGCAGTTTCCTACAGGGAAGGGCAAGATTCCACCCTTTGAAAGCAGCTTTAATAAAAATAGTATGACAGAGGATTAAATGGGACAGTCCCATTCAGGTATGGTGATTTATCAAGTTCCCATTAATTCAGCCACTCTACTCTGCTAGGGACTAATTATTAAATTTAGGCAATGGGTGGGTGACTCGATCCCCAGATGTTTCTGGATTGCGGCCCCCATAAAGCCTCAGCCTTGGTTATGTTGGCAAGCGTTGCTGGGAAATATAGGCCAAAAACCGTAAGAGCACCACCCCTGACCAGTCCCCATTTAGGCCTTTATTTCCACTCGCAGCATTTCACACTTGAAACTGGCTTGCTCAGACACAGGAAACTATTTTATCGCTTTCAAATATAAACAAGACTGTTTGAAATAATGAGGAAGTTCCTCATTGACACAAAAATACCCATCTCTGTTGTTGTTTTTCACAGATCAAAACATGCTCTACCACACAAATCCATAATTCTACAAAGTATTTGTATAAAGCATATGAAAAGTTTAATTTTCAGTGCTTGTGCTGTTTTCAGGGGCATCATTAGGAAGTGTGGGAAGAACGGACCACAGCAGATGACACCCCAATGGGGGGTGACACCATTTCTCCTCAAACATCTGCCCCAAACATCTGTCAAATGGATTGTGGTATTCTTCTGCATCCCCTTAAAATTTTGGAGGTCAGCTGAAAAGATGGTGAGAGTGGAGCGAGGCTTAGGAGCTTATGGCACGGGGCTTGGGAACACAAATGGCACGGAACAGAAGGGAGCGGGAAGGCAACAAAATGGGGAATCACCCATATTACCACATGGGGGAATGCTGCCAATGCTGCTGGAAGTCCCCAATCCATTTCCTATCCGTCCCACAAGAGGTGATTTTCAAGAACTGTTCAGAATCATCCTTGAAAATCGCCTCTTGTGGAACGGATGGGGAACAGGTTGAAAACTTCCAATGGCATCGGCGGCATTCCCCCATGTGGTAATATGAGTGATTTTCCCATTCCATTCCCTTCCCGCTCCCTTCCACATCATTTGTGTTCCCCGAGCCCCATGCGATAAGCTCCTTAGTTGGAGGAGAAAGGAGAGGTCTGGGGGGTTTTTTATTATTATTTTACTTTATTCTTTTGACATTTTCCTTAAAAAGTATCACATCTTACCAAATGTTCACTTTAACTCCATGAAACTATGTACATAAATACATTCAAGCTGTGCACACAATATTGTCACTTAAAGGTATCGTTTTAATTTTCTAAGTTGTTTATGTCATAACTATTGCTATTACATTAAGTAATATTCAGGAATTATGATTTATGAGTAACATCAATACAAAAAATTTGAGTGAGGATTCTGTATGGTGTAGTATGGGAGGATGTCAAGGGAGGAGTTACTGCATGGGATAATGCCAACTCTAGTGACTCCACTGGCTGAACTTTTGACTGAACCTGTAACATTCTTAGTACTGTGTACAAGGCAGCTTTCCCCAGCCCAGTTTTTGGGATGATGGAAGTTGTACCAAACAAATCTGAAGAACAGCAGCCTGAAGTTGTAAAAAAATTACATTGCAAGTGTAATTTACTTGAATTAGACTACCCATATGCAACAATTGTCTTTGAAGGCCCTATTCTGAATTGCTCTAACAACTAGGTATGGCAAGCCACTCTCACAGAGAATGGTGGAAGTTCTAGTACAGCGCGCCTACACCATACGTGGGCGCGCCATACGCGGCCTTGAGCATACGCGCTCAAGCCTCCGGGCGCGCGCAGGGCAGAAGGGATGGCGCATCCCATTCAATTGAACGGGTGCATGGCCCGTTGCGCCCCGCGCGCTCCCACGCTGCTGTGCCGCCGCGCACGAGCCCCATTGTTTCCAATGGGGCTCGAGCATAGGCAGAATTCGCCTTATGCGGCGGGATCCGGAACGGATCCCCCGCGTAAGGCAAGGACAGACTGTACAACATATCTGGAGAACATCCAATTAGGCAATGCTACACTAGAGACAGACTTCAGAGTACTGAGGCCGGTTACAAACCGGCATTTGACTCCGTCCGTACAAGATGGCGCCGGCCCTTCTACATGGCCGGCGCCATCTTTGCGTATCGGATGCTGAGCGTCCGTACGCGTCGCGTCCTTTGTGACGTAGTGAGTGCGCCCCTGGCGCCTCGCTACGTCACAAACGCGACTCCAAAAGAAGCTCCATTTTGGAGCTTCTTTTTCGGTCCGCAGGGGAGCCGTGTGGAGGCTCCGGCTCCCCTACGGACTAACCGGCGGCGGTGGCAGACCACCGCAAAGCGGCGGTTTGTATCCCGCCTAAGTTAGTATAAATCAATGTTTTCATCAAACATAAGGTAGAATCATATGTTGTGTTGTTGTGTGCCTTCAAGTTGTTTCTCTCGTATAGTGACCCTAAGGTCACTGTATATTCTCTTGACAAGATTTGTTCAGAGAGGGGTTGCTATTGCCGTTCTCTGAAGATGAGCTAGTATAACTTGCCCAAGGTCACCCAATGGATTTCCACAGTTGAGGCAGGATTCTTACTCAAACTCTCAGCCACAGAGGAAAGCAATGGCACAATCTCTCTGAACAAATCTTTACAAGAAAATCCCATGACAGATTTGACGTAGAGTCACAGTAAGTCAGAAATGACTTGATGGCATACAACAACTCTAGAGCATATGTTCTTTTATAGAAGCTCTTTTATTATTCTTTTACACATAAATCCAATGGAAACCTCTTTCTGGACTTTCCTTTCTATCAGTACAACTATTTCTTTTTAAAGTATACTGATCTGAATAAGATAGCTGTGGGGGCATTACTGCAGTGCGAAAAGTAATGACTTATGTTTCCTGAGGCAATGTCTAGTTGACATTTGAAGATAACATCACTTTCGTCTACTCAAGGCCTGCACTAATCTTTGCTCGGCTACTGTTGTGTTGAGCATCCATCCCTTGGACCAGACCTTGTATTTTGGGAGTTCCCTTTCTTCATAGATTGTAAACACAGCCACTATACATTTACCCAACAAAAAGGTAGTTGACAGTTAATTATTCTCTTTGAGCCTGTTAAAGAGGAGGAAACACATTTCTTTAAAGGTGAAAAAAAATCTACTGCATTGTTGTGTTTCCAATTTATGGCAACTCTGTCATGGAGTTTTCTGTGGCTGAGTGTGTGTGACTCATCTAAGGTCACCAGTGGCTCTATGGCTGAGCCGGGAATCGAACCCTGATCTCCAGAGTTATAGTCTAATGCTGATTATGCTTGGTCTTTTGCATTTGTAATTACTATGTTAAAATAAGGCAAGTTGCACATGTACATTTTTTAAAGTAATCACTATTAGTGTTAGCCTTGTATGATTCTTAAGGTTGCAGTGATTTGTATATTTCCATGCACCTTACCACATTTCTAAGTGAAATCTTTATATTCACTGAAACTGGAGTCTCTCTACAGTTAGTTCTAGTATTCATAGGTGAAAAGATCCCCAAAGTTACCCATCTCTCGAGCTAATTATTTCCCCAAAATACCAAGGAGATGCTGACACTGCCCCCCCCTTTTAAGGTAACAGAGGGAGATGCAGCATGTTAAAGGTTGGAAGAAGTATGGATCATTGGGAAGAAGCTACCAAGGGTAGCAAACAGCATGGAAGGATTGACAGCAGGGAGCACACAGTCCCATATTGCAAAGTTCCACTGGCTGCTCATTGAATTCTGGACACAACTTGAAGTGCTAGTTTTGAGCTATAATGCCCTATATCGCTCCATTCCAGGTTATTTGAAGGACTATATGGGGAAGGGGGTTGCTTAAAAGTGAGATACTGAAGGCACAATTTCAAACAGTTCCAATGAGGAGGAAAAAAGGGAGGTGTTTAAAGAAACCAGGATGGATGTCTAAAGAACTTTCAACTGAGCTAAGACCCTTATCACATGCAGGCACTTACATGGGTAAAACATTGCTGAACTGTTGCAGAAGCGCAAAGGTGGGATCATCCAGCACGTTTCTAAATAGTCATTGAGGCTTCCCGCTTTCCTTCCGTCGACGAAGTGTTCACAGAGAAGCCATTTTTGAATAATGGGATATGCTTTTGCTCCTCTTCCCCTTAAGGTCTCCCCCACCAGTTAGCATGTAGATTCTGGGAGCTGCAGTCCAAAAAATAATTTATCCATGTACTGTGTGGCTACACATTCCTTTATCATCTTTGCAAAAAGGTTGTGCAGCATTTTACAGTGTCTGAAAAAGCATTTGTAAAACCCCTCAACAACATTGGGATTGAGGGTGGGAGATAACATATGCATATGCCAAGGGCAACCGTGCCTTTTTAATAGCACCTTTCAATCCTCTTTAAAACAATCGGCTGTCTCCAATCTAGATTTTGCATGCAAATTATACATGTGGGAAATGGATCTTGTGTAAATGACCAGAGCTTTGCAGAATGACCTAGTGCTTTATTTTTAAAGTCCGCTTATGTCAATGCTTTCTGTCCTGTGACCATGTTAGCCACCATTATTCCAGGGTGAGGTCAGTCTTTTTCTTTTGCTCAGGCTGCCTGCCAGTTTCTTAACACCTGCCTTGAAAGTGACAGCTCTATGGGTGTCCTCATAAATTACAAATCATGTGCCCCTGTCCTGATGCCTTGGGACAAGCACAAAGTTAGAAACTGTCCTGTAACATTAGAACTGTGGCTTCTGGATGGGACAGCTGAGAAGAAAACAGAGAGACAAATCAGTAGGGGGCCAGCTAAGTATCCCCCGGGCTGCCAACTTTGGATGAGTGGACAGTTGGTAACACAAGTTGAGAACTAAGTGTGTTATGTATGTATATATAGACTGTTATTATCTTGTAAAACATTATGGAAATATGGCCTTCTTCCTCACAACTTACACTGGAGCTGAAAAAAGGCAGCCCCTAGATTCCAAGAGAGGAAGAATATTAAGAATTCAGTCTTGGAGGCCAAGCTGCCCTTCTTTTGGTATTGGGAGCACGGCTGTTTCTACTCTTCAGAGGCCAGGCATGCAGGGTAGCTCATCCCATGCTGCTCCCCATACCTGATACAGACCAGTGGAAGGCAGGCAAACATGGGCTATCCCATGCATGGCCAGTCTCACACATGTTGCTTCTTGTGGCAAAGGAGTGAATGGCAATTCCTATCTCAGAATCAAGATGAAAAATACTCCAAAGCTGGTAGAGGTTTGCTTTTGATACTTGAGGCATAATCCCATATGCACTTCTTATCTCCCTATATTTCAAGAGAAATATACTATAACAGAAGAAGCTACAACAACAATAAACGTAAACATTTGCTACTAATGTATGAAACCCCAGGTCAGCAGTCACCTCACTCTGCCTAAAATCAGCCCTGTTACTGTAGCAGTTCTGGATTTTGACACTGAAGAGGTTGTGGGAGCAAGAATGCTCAATGATAGTAATTTGGAGGAATGTGAGATAAAGTAGAGGATCTCTCAAGAACAGTAATGAAATTGGTAAGGCTAAAGAACAACCACTTACACACACTAAGGAGATTATCACACAGGAGGCAAGAGTCCTTCTCCAGTCATTAAATCATGTTAATTGCACAATCCGGGGAAATATTATCACACCACCACCCCCGCACTTATCCTGTTCTTCTCCCATCCAAAAAGAGTAATGGAACCATCATTTGATATTAATGGAAACTCCCATTAATACCAAATGACAGGTCCATTACTGTTTATGGACAGGAGAAGAAGGGGATAAGTCGGGGGGGGGGGGGGTTGTGAAAATCTTCCCCTAGATCACATGATTAACATGATTTAACAACAGGAGAAGGATGCTTGCCTCCTCCAGATACAGGCACACTCAGGATTTAGTAAAGAAAATAAATAGGCTTAGTCTTCTTTGTAAAATACAGAAAAGTAGTTTTACTTATAAATTACTAATGTATAGTCCAGCACAGGGTCATAAGGAAAAATGGCTGCAGTGTAGAGTGATGGAGGAAGAGAATGGATTTGGGGGGGGGGGGGGTAGGAACCCGAACAGGAAGTTACCACAAATACATGCCGTGCCTAAACTTTTAAAAAGCAACATGCTAACTAGCAATTAGTGAATCCAGGCATGTAGAAGTGGCTAATTCTGAGGAGTAGGTGTCAGCCTTGTCAAATAGTGAGTGACCTAAAATTTAAACTGCATTGTAGGACCCCCATCATTTTTTTAAAAGTTATGTATGTTCTTCTTCATACTTCTCTGTTGTTTGTAGGATAAAGATAGTCACTTACTTCCCCTGCTGCACTCCTATCACCCCAAGGTTTTTTACTTGGAAGGAAATTAAGGGGCAAAACACATGGCCCCTTTGAGCTGGGTGGGAGGCAGCAACAGGCCGCACGCTCTGAAATCAGCCCCAAGCCAGCATTATGCCTCCCACCTGACCACAGAGCGGGCAGTTTTGTGGCACTCCAGCAGCATGGTGTTTATATGCCTCACGCCATAGAAGCTTCGCAATGCTCCGGTGGTGGTCGAAAAGCTGCCTTTTTCCAGATCAGAAAGAAGTGGCATTTTGATATTAATCATATTATTACACTAGATCAGTGGGAGAAATCGGGGAAAGAATCCAATCAATATACATTATGCAAGAATTATAAAGAAAATTACATGAAGATGTTATACCGTTGGCATTTATCTCCATACAAAATACCAGTACTGTAATATATAGAACTGGGAATATAAAATGTGCTGGAAATGCATGAAACCAGAAGGGAATTTTTACCATATGTAGTGGAAATGCAGGAAAGCTGAGGAATATTAACTGAGATACTAAAGATTAATATACCATCTGAACCCAGTCTCTTCCGGCTGAACATAACACATAATTCAGAAAATACAAAGAAAAAACATATAAAATAATTATGTTATATAGGGTTACAATTGTGAGAATTTTATATGTTCAACTATGGAAAAATCAGAACACCCCAACAAATGGGAATTGATTTTAAAAATGCATGAAGCTATACATCTGGGGAGTTTATCAGACAAGGGAAATTGGAAGTATAATCCAATAGTAATCTGAACGCAATCATGGGGTTTCACGTTATTGCATGATAACCCACTACACACAAATTCGGGCATTGGGAAGTTAGTCCAAATGCAATCATGTCTCCTTCCTTGGAGGTCTTTAAACAGAGGCTGGATGGCCATCTGTCAGGGATGCTTTGATTTGGATTGCCTGCATGGCAGGTGGTTGGACTGGATGGCCCTTGTGGTCTCTTCCAACTCTATGATTCTATGATTCTATGTGGTTTCACATTATTGTGTGATAGACTGCCACATGCAAATTCGGGCAATGGTATGTTATTTTCGGGCAATGGGGAGCCAGTTCAAACGCAATGTGCATTCATGTAAATGCGCTAAACTAGCGACTTTAAGTGAATGCGTTCTGGCCCCACTTTCTTTTCATTGGAATTTAAGAGAACTTCCTCCCATTTGATAAATTCCTGGATATTTTATCTGCCTAATGAGAGATTAATCTAAAGAGGACTATGAAAGATAGTGGAAATGTCTTAAGATCTTTTGTGAAGGAAAAATATATAATCAAAAGATCTAAATTAGAATGTAATATGGATAAGCTCTTAAACAACAATGAAAATAGTTATGAATTTATATGATAGAGATATTGTTACTTTATTTGAAGGGGAAAATACTAATATAGAGATATAAATCTTTACTGGACAGAGGAATTTAAGTAATTCTTTATTATGTAGGTAATAACAAAGGCTTTGGAAGGTGTTGTAGATAGAAGAGAATAATAGTTACTAATATATTGGTTTTATGTCTGTTGGTTTATATGTATGTATGTGATAGTATCTGTTTTAATTTTGTTTTAAAATTTCTTTGTTTGCGTGTTTATAATTTTAAAAAATTAATTTGTCGCCTCTTTTTGGGCTGTCAAAAAGCCAGATCAGGGCCACAGCGTGTGGTTGCTGCAGCCCAATCCAGCTTTCTCAGGGGCAGCTTGAGGGCCATCTGTTTCAGCCCTAAATTGTTGTAATCCCGCCTTGATCTGCAAGGAGAGGCAGGAAATATGAATAAAATTTATTATTATTATTATTATTATTATTATTATTATTATTATTATTATAGTGTGTGTGTGTGTGTGTGTGTGATAATAAATATGCCCTCAACATCTCTAGGGACTTTGGAAACAATACTGCCATGTTTTAGGCCGAGTAGGGGCTAGGAAGTAAACCGGAAGTCAACTGGTCTCTAGACATTTCAAAGTATTTTGTTTACTTGCACAAAGTTTACCGGACTTTCATTTCACATGGGCATGTTTCATTTCACATGAGCATATTGTTTAGTTTTGATAAACAGGTTGCTGAAACATATTGAACCGCTCTTATTTTTTGTGATGTAGTAAATTATGAGAGCCATAAAGCTATAGAGAACAGCATGATGTAGTGATTTGAGCACTGGACTATGATTCTGAAGAACAGGGTTCATTTTCTCACTTAGCCGTAGAAACGCACTAGGTGACCTAAGGTGAGTCACACACTCTTACCCTCAGGTTCATCTTGGAGTCACCATAAGCTCGAAATGACTTGAAGGCACATAACAACAACAACAAGTAAACTGTGCCTATTCTTTCCATGTTATTTCTGCCTCTAGTACCAAATTTTCTGTTAAAGGAGCAATGTCCAGGAACACATCTACTTCATTACCTGAAGTAGATTGGTCTATTTGTGTGAATGTATGTAAACATTACAGTTTTGGCAGGTGGAAGAGTAAAAACAGACAGATCTGAAATTCCACAACACTAAGGCAGAGAGAGAGACAGAGCAGGGACCACCCAGCCAAAATGGTGGTGAGGAAAAACAGAAATTGAAACTATACTGAAACCAAATGTTTGTCCAGACCTAGAAATCCATCATGACTGAAGGCAATGGCTTGTGTTAGCTACCCAAGGAGCCAAAATCAACAAGGATAGTTAGTCTTCATTGAACAAATGCTATGGAAATGTCCCACATATAAGCAGATTGTTTATAATTTTAATAATGCCTGTAAATTAAATAAAAGTTGTAGCCTATTTAAACTTGGAAGTAAGTTTTCATTCCTTTCATGCAAATAGCTAAGTTCTGCACAAAACATTCAGAAAAGTATTGCAGTGTCCTTTCTTTCAGAGTGAAGAGGTAATCCAGTTGGTACAGTCTTTTTTCATTCCTGTAAAACAGAGTAAGATACTTTACTGCACACATCAAAATGCTTTAGGTGTTCCTCTCTCATCATATTGTACAAGTACCTTCAAAACATCTTATTACATCATCATCATGTAGCAATCCCCCCTCCACCTCTTTTCAAACTGCCTTCAAGTCTGGCATCAGTTTTTGCCTTATAATATAATTCAGACTTGGCTTTTCCTTTCCAACATTTCTTATGCTGAATGCAACCATCTCCCACCCCTTCACTTGTTGCTGTCTTTTCCCCTTCCCATCACCTGCTCACTTGCAGCTTGTCCTGCTTCAGTGCCTCTAAATCTTCCATTTGTCAAACTTCATGAAACCAGCAGATACAGTTACAACATAAATTTGAACATAGCTAGTTTCTAAAGAAAAATCTTGCCCTTCCTGGTAGCCATTTCATTAGACAAGAGAGGACTGATGAGACAAGAACAAGCAGGACAGCTGTGAGCAATTTGCAACATTTCATGCCCACAGTCATATTGGCATTGTGAATGATGAGCCAATTAAGGCTGAGGAAAATCCCCAGGGAACTTTCTTGGGTAACTACAGATATCCTATTAAAGCAGTCATTCACCCAATTAGCAACAATAGACATAGATACCTCTTATCCCTCACACATGCTAGTGCTATGGTCTGTCCTAATGAAGGCCTTGAATCCCAAAGTTGAGATTTACCGATGGATCCAGATTTTTTGGAGTTGTATATAACTCTTTAATTATTAAAAAAAAACCCTTAGATATAAAAGCCAGAGGGTGACTGATATGAAAGTCAGTGACGGGCATATGGACGAGGATGGAATACTGTAAATTCAGATAATTTAGTGGCCCATTAAATCAAAGCTATCAAGAGATACAGAAGAATAAGGCCATAAAGAGGACTTAGTGATAATGAGTAGACTACCTAGTGATAATGGCCTATATCCAGTACAAAGTATAAATTGAAATAGACTCCCTGAATCAACTGCTAAATAGTAAGTCAATACTTGTACAAATCACACTGATTCAATCGCTCTTTTCTAGACTGACAGTTGTATTGGGGCTACTGAGTGACTAAATAACCACAACAATATTCTTAAATAATAATTATCCTTTATGAATAGTTTTTTGCATTTTAAACTCAAATATTTCTAAAGTGGGCCTTTGAATTTCTGCTCATCAGTCAAGCCACCAAACTCTGAAAATGGCAGCCCTACCTCATTAGCATATTGTTGTACATGAGACTGAAAATGCCATGTAAACCTGAAGATGAGTAAATATGATAAAAACCCAAAGATGATCTTTCTATTTTGGTCAGTATGAAATACAAATGTAGTAAATGAGTATGATTAGCTGTTAGAAATGCTTCTTTCTGTGCACTTTTTCTCATCACTTTTTAGGTAACTTGACATTCTGTTCCAAAACACAATAAGGTAATAAATTAAAGAATATAAATATGTTTAATTAGTGAGACAAAAATACCATAGTGATACTGCTGCCATACTGTTTGCATTTCTGGAAGCATACTGTGTTACCATCTTTGCCCAGCATATCCATTATGCAAAATATCTTTGCCACAATATCCATTATGCAAAACATTGAGGTCATGTCTGTATCAGCTGCTGACCTGAGATGCTCAGGAGCTCAGTAAAATTGTTTTCTTAGGCTGACATTTTTGGCACTTTGAAACAAACATACCAATGCTGTATTTGGTTTTAGCACATGGTTTTACATAGCTGCCAGTTGTGTTTCTTGAATCATAGTTAATGTTCCTTCCTAGCTTTTGGTAAACCAAGCAGAAGACATTTTTCTTTTTGCTGTAAAAATGAGATATTATTAGCAACTAGGAATAGGAATGAAAAGGCTCTGCTACTCAGTACCAATGACAGATCATGTTTTAGTACCTCACTAAAGACACTCTGTCCATAGCACTTAACAGAAGACTGAAGAATAGCCATCTATCTGTATGCTTGCCAAAGAAAACATAGTTCCATAGAAGGCCATAGTCCTATGCATACTTTGAATTAACATGCTTGAGATTGTATTGTTAGATGCTAAAGGCTGTAGAAATGGTGTATCTGTACATACCTCTTTGGGAAACTGTTTTCTACCACTTGTCCATCTCCTTTCTGCCCCTCTGGGTGGCCAAGAAAACAATAAACTTGATCCTTGCAGAGCGGTAGCTTTGGAATCTCATTACTGGGAGTAAAACACAGAATCAAATTGACTAAATCCTCCAGGAATTCCACAAGGCAGCAGTTTTCCTTAATCTCTGCTACACAACACTTACACTCCTTTGTAGTTACATTAATGTATTATACTCTTCCACCTCTAAAGGTTTTCATTTCACTTCATTTGGACATACAGGACTTCTTTTGGACATTCAATGTTTCTTTACATTGAATGAAATTCCTTTTCCTGGTTGAATATATGAAAAATGTGTCTTTTCCATATGTTATAACCTATAAGAGAAAAAATGTCTGTTAAGTATTCCATAGGGTTTTAGTTGGTTTCCATACAGGTCCACAGAACAAGAAAATCCAAGGGTACCTGAGGTAACAATAGCTATTAATATCAGTCTTGATCAAGACCAGTTTGGATTTTACAATCCAGAGAGGAACAATATTCCAGAATATTATAGGCAGAATTTTGAGATTTTTAAAAAAGAATGTGGCAGAAATCAAAATGGACAGATTTGACTCTTAAAACCTTGGCTGAAGTTCTGGGTTAATGCTGCAATGTATTATTGTGAAATTACAGTTGGCATATCTGTGACGTGCAGTGGAGATTTTGAGATTTTGAAGAGATTTGCACTGTCTTTCATGAAAATCCCTGTGATTGTTGGACTTTACCTTTTCAGGGAAGCAATGTAATAATTCCGTGAGTGTCAGAATGCATTGTACACGGACAGTTCTAGGGAGGCTGATCATCAACAGTACTTCTGGATGTCTGTATTGTTTTGTTTGTAATTAAATAATAGGGTTGCCACTTCTTTTTTTCTGAGAGATTCCTCATCTTTAACACTTATATGGCAGTCAGGTACAACAGGGAGATTCCTAACATCTCCATGATGGGAATAACTCTGTCTGTTGAATTTGCCTAATGTCAATGAGAAACAACTTCATTTTTTGAAGAAAAAAATACCACATTTGTGAATATTTGGGATGGGAAGAACTGGAGGTATTGGGTAATGAATGTGAAAAAAGGTGAAACTGACAAATTTGCCATCCTACACTCTCTCACAAACTGGGCTTTGTGTAAGTGCTGCAGGCCTTCCTAGTTTGGCAAGCAGAAATTACGACTGTAATAAAAACAGCTTATCTATCACACAAATCAATCCAATTTCTAAATGAAACTGGGTATTGAACAGGTTAACATGCTATAGAGCTGTTTTTATTGAGGTAAAAAGATGAAACCACAATAAAAGGCTTTAAAATGTGCAGATATTGAACTGAAGAGTGGATTTTTTGACCTGGCTGTATTAAAGTGTAACTGAAATTTCTCTGTACTCTTTTCCAAGATCTGAATTAAAGTCAAGTAGAAGAGAGGGCAGCTCACAGGTTTACAGAACAAGCAGCCCTAGACAATAAAGCTATCGCATGCTTCTACACTGGTCTTCTTTACAATGTGGAGTGACTATACAGAGTTTTCAAAGTCATAAAAGTGCATTAGAGCCTAGGCCAAAATCATCATCATTCACTTCATCATTTGTACAGAGAAAAATAATGTGTAGGGCATAGATGAAGCATACAATAGAGAACAATGGAGTTAGTATCTGGACAGGAAACTGGCAATGAATATCAGGTGCTGTAGGCCACCTCTGAGAGTTCCTTGCCTAAGAAAAACCTATGAGAGGGCAGGATGAGTGCAAAACAAGAGCCCTCCTCTGCCTCCCTTCAATCCACTGTCCTTTCCAGCTTATGAGGTTGCCATAAGTCCCATGAATTGACGGCACATAGACACACACAGAAAAAGACAATGAATTGTCTATAATGAATTGATTTGAGGTTTAGCATATTTTCTATCCATCTGTCATGAAGAATTGTTCCCAGTGAACTTCTTTTCACTGGCATGGCAGTAATCACATCACTAGAAACAACGTGGTAGTATTAACCAGGTAGTCTTGCCCTTTAGACTGCAATGACCAAATCTCAATGGCTTTTATAATGTAGTTCCACTGCGGGCAGTGCATTACAATGATATCAAGTACCATGTGGATCAAACTGTTTCATTTTTTTCTTCCTGCCCACCCCCAGTCACCTCACTATTTAATTGAGATTTCTGGAAAGTAAAGCTTGAGGGGACTGAGTGGAACCAATTCCCTTCTGTGGAGACCTTGTAAGCTCATATTTCAGAACCCTGTCTGCCTCCATTAGTTCCAGTGGCTAGTGGTTTCCAGAGAATAATTCATTAAAATGTTACACGGCCTTCTCCTCATATTCCAGCTACATTGCTTCCACCTGTATGCCAAACTATTCCTTTTCATTAAGATAAGAGGCGATGCTCTTTATTGACTGGAAAGCTAATTCAATCAGAAGAAAATCTTAACACACAAATGTGTGTGTGTTGTGTGCCTTCAAGTCATTTCTGACTTACGGTGACCTTAAGGCAAATCTATAATGGGGTTTTCTTGGCAAGATTTGTTCAGAGGAGGTATGCCATTGCCTTACCCTGAGGCTCAGACAGTGTGACTTGTCCAAGCTCACCCAATGTGTTTCATAGTTGACAGGGGAATCAAACTCTGGTCTCCAGGGTCATAGTCCAATACTCAGATCTCTACCCTACATTGGCTCTCACACAAATAGCAAATTCTTTAACTCTGACCAAGCAGTGATCCACAGCTTGGAGGTAATTATTGTAATTACAAAAAATGGGTTAGTTGCTGTTGTCCTTTTCTCAATGCCAGATTTAACTGGGTGACATTCCAAATGTATCTTGACATAGGAAAACTTTATTGCTCTTCCACTGACAGTTTTTAGTTGGTTTTATATGCCAGAATTCTCTATCAGCTTCTTAGCTATGTAACCACTGTAGTTATGCAGCTAAACAGTGGCCTGGTACAGACTGGTGCAAAGCTCCAGCCTGCGGCCAATTTTAGGGCTCGGGAGAGCAGAGCGTCCATACGCTCCTGAGCCCTACCGCACCATCCAGGTGCCATTTTGGCGTGCATACATTCACACAGTGCGTACGCTGATGACATGCCTCATGTGCTGTGTCCAAATGGCGCAGCACACAGGAAATGTCACCACGCCACTCCAAGGTGCTAATGGTGCTTCAGCAGTGGCAGAGAAAGGAGCCACATTTCACAGCTCCTTTTTCCAGGCACATTGTTGCCGTGACATGCGGTTGACATGGCAACAATCCATGGGAGAAAAGGGCGGCATCTCACCGCCCCTTTCTGCCTGTCTGTACCCCTCCCCCCCAGTGTCTCCTGACCCAACTTCCCTCTATCCCTATTTACTGGGCAGTAGCCACTATGAACAACAGCACTCTGTTCCCCTGTCAATCAGGAAGCAGTTGACTGATGTTTCTAGCCCCTCTTACGAGTGATCTCCACTGCAACAAGCAGAAGCAAGGTCACTGTCACAATTCCCCCACACATTGGAGATTGCTTGCTGGGTAGCAGTTGCTGCTGTCATCAACTGTTTCCCATTCAACAGAGGATTGGACTCTTGTTGATCACAGCAGCTGCTGCCTGTTAAATAGGGACCGGGGGACTTTCCCGGTACCTACATATTGTTAAAGCAATAGAGCTGTAGGGATCATGAATATGAACCTGTCATGAATGTCTAATTCTAGGTTCCGGCTAGAATAACTGGTCTTCCAAACTGTAGTGTCACTTAGTGCTAGGGCTACTGGGTAAGGCAGGGGAGTGGAGGGGCCTCCACAAGGAGACAGGGGCAGGCTTAGCCAGGCCAAATGTGTGCGCATTCCCACCCCTCCTTGCTACAGCTCGGTTTTCCTCAGAGGAACCACCTAAGTTCTGGCCATTATTCACATGGAAATGTAACAGTGGTACACAAAAGAATCTATCGTTATCCCCACCCCCAATATCATGTAGTTTTCCCCCTCTCTCCAAATATTGGGGATAATGTCTGGGTAGGGATATTGGAGGCTCCCCATTCTTAGGGCTCCCAGAATCAAAACTGTAGAGGGTTCCTGTAGTTTTGACAGTTATGCAAAAGAAGAAATTTTAGCAAGTGTTGCTTGTTACCTGGTGGCAAGGCAAGCCATGCTTGCTGAAAATTCTTTTTCTGAACCATTACAAATATAAATCTTCTCCAGTTTTCATTTATGGCAACTGTAGTCTAGGACTTCCCAGGCAAAGTAGAGTGTAGATATTTATGGATATAAAATAACACCATCAGAATACTGTACACAAGAGAAACATCAGGAGGCTCAGGAAAACTCAACATTTTGCAGAACTGAAAATTGAGAGACAAACCAAATCAGCAAAATAAGTATTATTATTATTATTATTATCTTTTATTTATAAAGCGCTGTAAATTTACACAGCGCTGTACATACAGTCTTTTTAATTAGACGTTTCCCTGCCCTCAGGCTTACAATCTAAAAAGACATCACACAAAAGGAGAAGGGTGTAGTGGTGGGGAAGGAGATGAGGTCCTGCAGTTCCTCTCTACCTCCAAGGCCTGGACCAAGGCAGATGGACTGGAGGGAGGACTTGGCTTCATAATGGATGGTTAATCTTCATCCATGTTGAGTGACTATTGGGGCAAACACACTATTTGGAAGGAATGGACTATTCTTGGAAAGGTCATGGTTGGGTGGACAGATGATACCTTGGAAAGAAAGCACTCCACATTTTGTTGTAAGCCCCACTTTTTTTATGAAATATTATGACTTTAATTGTGATTTGCCAAACCAAATTTGGCAAAAAGTTTAAAACTTATAAAAGATTTGGCAAAACTCTGAAATGTGCCGATTCTCAGAACAAACACAATCCAATAGTTGGCTAGTATTTTTTTTTAAAAAACCCACAATCAGGAATAATATCTCCTAATGGTTGTGGAATATAACTAATCAAAATGATTCAGTCATCCATTGCTTTTGAAGCGCAGAGAATAATTTAATGACTTTTAATTCTCTGCAGGTCATTGACATCTAATAATATTTGGCTTTTTTGGATAATTGAAACATAGTTGCACAAAACTAGGCAACTCCTTGATTAACATTTTAATGAAACCAGTTGGCATTTTTCTCTGTGTTTGTGCACAAGGGGTTCTAACTGTCTAGTAGAAGTATTTAATTTAGCTAATTAAAAAAGTTATGTAGAGCTGATAGCGAGACAGGAAAGTTTATAATGTATGGCAGGCAACTGACACCTCATGGGACTGGTAATTGGATATGAAAACCTTTTGCCTATAAGTCACTGGTTTAAATGAGCTCTAGATCAGTAGTTGTCAAAAACCACTGCCCTTGAAAGCTGTTCCCTAGCTGAGATCAAATGGCTCTGTCTTCTCAACTCAGGCATATCTATAGCAGATGTTTCCACCACACAATGGCAACTTGGACAACTGTTCCAAAATAGAAGGCATAAAAGATTCACTACAAGCTGAATATCCCTTTTCCAAAGTGCTTGAGATCAGAAGTGCTTTGGATTTTTCAGATTTCCAGATTTGGTTTTTTCAGATTTTTTTTTCCAGGTTTGGAATATGTGCACATACATAATGAGATATCTTGCTGTGGTGACCCAGGTCTGAACGCAAAATTCATTTATGTTTCATATATACCTTATAAACATAACCTAAAGGTAATTTTACACAATACTGTATTTAATAATTTTCAACATGAAATGAAGTTTATATACATTGAACCACTTAGCTTTTGACATCATGCCAGTACTCAAAAAGTTTTGTTTTTGTTTTGTTTTTTAGCATTTTTCTGGCGCATTTGAAATTTTGGATTTCAAATTAGGGATCCTCAACCTGTACCTAGCCCTATTTAAGTGTCACATCTGAATTGGGTAAAATTGAGGCCCTGGTTTTCATTTCCCAGCACTTCTTACCACTAGCTATGCTGGCTAGGAGTGATGGAATTAAAGTACAACAACATCTTGGGGTAGCTGACTACATGTAAAAGGAATAGGATTGTGTGTGCCAGCCCAACCGCAACCTCCCTGATTAGTTTGTCTTTAGTAGGGAGGTGTATAGGGGGTTTCTATTTGAATATGAATAGAAGCTGGTAAGGCAGAGTTTCTGACTGCGTGGAAGTTTTAATTCAGTATCATGTAAACACAAAAAACATCCCTGCTCAAAACAAAGAAATTGGAAAGTTAGAGGGCAGTGCCAGTAGACATGAAGCTATTGGGGGTGGAGTCTTGTAACACTTACTTGGTGATGAAAAGGAAAAGGAAAAGGAATGCTGTGGATTCAAATGTCTTCCCCAGCAATTGCACCTTCTGAACCTTGTGGCAAGGCAAAATGCAATTCACCTCAAAAATGTGCATCTTTACAATGCGTTTTGAGAGACAAGAGTGCATTCAAAACAATCTGCTCATTTTAAAAAGTGAACAGCTTAAAAATATGTATTCCCTTGAAAGAACTAAACAAAAGCAGACTTTAGTCAATGGGCAAAATTTACACATTGGGGAAAATGAGTAAATAGATATGTACAGTTGGAAATAATGCAACCAAAATTGAAGGTGGGGGTTGCAACTCAGTAAGAAACATGAATAGGAAGAAAATACTGGGTTGCTGTTTTTTTCCTCAGACTTGCAACAAAATGGAAACTGAAATGTTCACATCCGTCCTAAAATGTATACAGTTGTCCCTCCATATTCGCTAGGGTTAGGGGAACAAGACCCCCGTGAATATGGAAAAACCGCAAATAACAAAAACATTGTTTTTACCTGAGAGGACACCTCTTTAGGAATCTCTAGGTCCTCCAGGGCAACTCTGTGTTCAATGTCCAACATACATTGACCATAGAATGGCACTGGAGTAGCTACAAAAGGTCTTTCAGTGCAACTTTTAGTTAAAGCTGAACACAGAGTTGCACTGGAGGACCTAGACAGTCCTAGAGAGAACATATTAATGAAATCCGTGAATAATCAAATCTGCAAATATCAAAGCCGCAAATATGGAGGGATGACTGTATTACTCTATGCCTGATACAGGCACACCTGAATAGGGCTTTAGGGCTATCCTTCACTTACTTTGCCTTATGGGTATTAATTGGTAGACTCCATGTGCTTTGTAGAGCAGCATCACAAGCAGAAATTTATTTGTTGCCATTAACTGCTGTCAACTCTGGCTTATGGTGAGTCTACAAATAAAATCAGCATGCCTTTTCTCAGCATGGGAAAGCAGGGATGGGGAACCTTTCACTGATTTATTTCTTCCTGTTAGGTAACTTTTAAAGACACAGAACCACTGTTCATATGTATAGCCATGTACTTAAATCCTGCAACTGCATCTTCCCAGATTTCACAGGTATGTTTCCATTCACTCATATCTTAGAAAATTGCATCTTATGAAATTAATTGCTAAAATTGTACAAATTTAGTATTATGGGCAGTCAGGAGGAAGAGATAGCATACACAATTTCATAAAACAGACGTATTTGGGTATGTGTGTACATATATGGAAAATGTGAGGTGATTGATCAAGTTGTCATATAATTGAATCTACAAAAGAGATTCAAATTTATCTGTTAGAGAAAGAAAATAGTTCCTTACATTATACTTGCTTCCCAAATAAAAGAAATGATCAGGCCTGGAAAGATATAGATATATTCATCATATTATATGGAATTTTTTAAACCCAACACCCAGAACCAACATTGATTAAGGAACAGCTGGATGCTCATTTCATTCTATTGAAGCTCATATCATCTCATAAAAGGCTTGCATATATTTCCAGCCACAGTAACTTGGTATGTATGGGCCCTCCACTTTCCTCTAAATATGACAGATACTGATATTAGGAAAAATCATTAATCTTGCCTTTGGTCTCCCTTGGCCTCCAACGGGCCACTTTTGCTGCTGTCGGCTTAAAGGCATGGCGAGCTAAGCTGAACATTCCCAAGATTCCCCACAACATGACAGCAATGCTTTAGCGAGTTTCTGCAGCTTGTTATGAGAGATGCCATGCATGATTACTGGAGGGTATATTTTCATTTAGCCCAATGGCTTGGCACCCTTGGTCAATAAGCAAAAGCCTAGAAAGAAAAAAGAAGGATTGTTTTGCTCATGTTCAGAATAGTGAAAACAATTGACCAATTTGTACCACTAAGACCCACCATCTTGTTGAAAGATAAGATATAAAGTAGACATGCTAAATTTTGACATACTGTACCATAACTGCTTGGAATTGTTCTCTGGCAAAACATGGCAGGAATACAAATCATGAGGGTCCCCTTTTTGTGTTTACTTTTGTGCATTTTTCCCTACCCCCACTGGCTATTTCTAAAGAGAAGCAGATTAGTGGAGCTGTCTATAATTTGATCTCATTGACAGAAGTGCCGTTGGATACTTCTCAGCCCTAGCCCCAAGATCCAATTGAAACAGCAGACCCTGTAGTGTATACCTATATTGTATTTCAAGTGCTGGTAAATATTTTCAAGAGGAAAATTGCTGCTAAAAATAAGCATGAGAGCATTACAGTGATCACAGCAATAACGCCTGGATGAAAGGCTTGGTTTATAACATGTGACATGTTCAATTAGTTATTTGGATCCCCTTAAGCAGTTCAGTTACGCTATTATAAACAGCTACAGATTCCATTACATAACTTTCAAACAATGTCCCTCAGCTTGTGTCTGACTTGTAATGAGCCCTGGTTTACTAACAATTTGCTTCATCCTTGCTTCTTATGCTTAAAAACCATTGCTTCCTTTTATATATATATATGTATGTAGTGGTTTCAGATCTGATTATTTTTTTGAACCACATGTGCAAAATCATCTACTTTTATGATGGTCAAGATACAAATACATGTTCATAACTTAAAATTATCTTACTGAATTTCTGAAGGGCTACCACTGGGATAAGCATAGTTCATAGTACGCAAGTTCAGTACATGCCTAAAATTTTGGAAAAAAATCTTCTATCATCAGATGTGTCTCTTTGGCAGTCCATCATAACTGTAGAACTCTCTTCATGCATCACATTTCAAATAAGGGGAGGAGGAGGTGTTTCTGCCATCTTTCCTCATTGTACAGCTTTCACATCCAGACATAGTAATTAGAAATACTATGGCATGGATGATCCTGACTTTGGTATTCAACAATATATCTTTATACCTTTAGTTCCCTCATAGCTGCCCTTCCAAGTCTTAGTCTTCTGATTATTTTTTTAACTGAAATCTCAGTTTTGATTAATGACTAAGCCAAGATGTGAAAAAACATTTTAATTTTTTGTGCTGTCATTACCAAGAAAAGTAACACATTAAAGGTAATTATTTTATTTACATCTCATTATTTCCAAACTCTGCTTCAGATGTTGTTGGGCTTGAAGTCCTTCTTAATGGAGCCATCCATGGTACTAAACCACATCATTTAAAATTAGGACTAAAACCAAGAGCAAATTCACTGTCCCACTGACACACAACTTTAGACCATTATGGTTGAAGATTACCAATATATGTATCACAATGAGCTTTGAAGTCATGATTGGTCAAAGCTTCTCTACATTTATACAGACTGTAGCTCAATCAGCAAAATGAAGGTGTGTTTGCCAAATACTCTAGTGATGTGTAAATCCTCGTATATATGATTTACACTGGGAGAAGTAATGTCACAGAAATGCTTTCTCCATAAGAAATTTCAGATTTATCGTATTTAAAACAAGCATAACACAGATTAAGTATCCAAAATACTTGAGACCAAAGGTGTTTTGGATTTTGAAATTTTTTGGATTTCAATTCAGGAATTTGTATATACAGTGGAACCTTGCCTTATGCGGGGGGATCCGTTCTGGAGCCCTCCCCACATAAGACAAATTCCACCTATGCTCGAGCCCCATTATAGTGAATGGAGCTTGTGCACATGGTGGCGCAGTGTGTGTGCCCGCAGCTATGCACACCATTCAATGTATTACAGCATGGCTTCTGCAAAAACTGGAAGCTGCATATGGCATGCCCGCGTAAGGAGCGGGTGTGCTGTACATACATAATGAGATATCCTGGAAATAGGACACATGCCTAAAATTCATTTATGTTTCATTTGTTTGTTGTTAACTGCCCTCGATTAGCTCTCAACTCACGGTGACCTTATGGATGAGACATCTTCAAGACCCTCTGTCCTCCACTGCTCTGCTTAATTCCTGCAACTTCATACATGTGACCTCCTTAATGGAGTCCATCCATACAACATGTGGCCTTCCTCTCTTCCTACTTCCCCCCACATTTCCCAGCATTATTGCCTTTTCCAATGAATCCTTCCTTCTCGTGATTTGTCCAAAGTACTACAGCCTTAGTTTGGTCAACTTGGCTTCCAGGGAGGTTTCCAGCGTGGTTTGCCCTAGGAACCATTTGTTTGTCCTTTTGGCTTTCCATGCACTCCTCAGCACACTTCTCCAGCACCACGTCTCAAATGAATGGATTTTCTTCCTATCATCTTTCTTAACTGTCCAGCTCTCACATCCATACATGGTAATAGGGAATAAAATGGCTTGTATAATTCTAACTTTTGTGCTCATTTGTATATCTTTGCATTTTAGAATCTTTTCTAGTTCTTTCATAGCCACTCTCCCTATTCTTAATCTTCTGATTTCCTGACTGCAGTCCCCATTTATGGATTTCCCTGGTGCACTCTATTAGCCATCGCATGTTTGCAATGTGGTCCCTAGTGCCTCTTCCTTTCCTGAATCCCACTTGAACCTCTGGGATTTCTCTCTCCATGTATGGTTGGAGTCTATGTTGCAGAATTTTGAGCATGATTTTGCTTGCATGGGAGATCAGTGCTACTGTCCTATAGTTGCTGCAGTCTCTTGTGTCTCCCTTTTGTGGATGGGGATGTAATTGATCACTTCCAATCTGTTGGCCATCATTTTGTTTTCTATATCTGTTGACATATGTTGGTTAGCACTAGAGTTGATTTTGTCAATGTGGATTGCAGCAGTTCAATTGAAATGTCTTCTCTTACTGGTGATTTGTTTTCACTATTTCTCTTATTGTAATTTCCACCTCAGTTTTTAGAATTTGGGGTTCATCTTCATATGGCTCTTTGTTCCATGTGTCCTTCATTTGTCATCTCTTTGTATAATTCTTCTGTGTATTGCATCCAACATCTTTTTAGTTCCTCCTGGTCCTGAATTAAGTTATTTTTATTGTCATACAGCATCCCAGTCCTTGGTTTGAATTTTCCTTTGTTTTCCCAGATCTTGTGAAATAGATCTCTCATTCTTCCCTTTTTGTTGTTGTCTTCTATTTCTCTGCATTGGTCATTGTAGTAATTTTCTTTATCTTTCTGCACAAGCTATTGTACCAGTATAGAGTTCCACTACCTTTTACTTCCAATTATATAATCTATTTGATTTTTCTGTTGGCCATCTGGTGATGTTTCATATGTACCTTATACCCCTAGTCTGAAGATAATTTTATAGCGTATTTTTTTATAATTTTGTGCATGAATCAAAGTTTGTTTACATTGAACCATCAGAAAGCAAAGGTTTCGGGAGTATTTTGGATTTCAGAATTCCAGATAAGGGAGATTCAACCTGTATAGTGTTTATTTAAAACTGAATTAAGATTGACATCATGCCTCTCCTAGTGGATGCACAATGCCATCTTAATCCAGTTTTGACATGTCTTAAAATATTGGCCCTAATCCTGGTCTAGAAGAATTTATCCTATTTCACCCAAAGTACCACTGGAGGAACATCATACCATGGGCCTTTTCACACTAGAGGGATATTTAGACTTTTCAGTCAGAGACATTCTCTAATTCCAAGATTCCCTAGACTGCAGCTGTGGCAGTTAAAGTAGTATCAAAATCAAGCTACTGTATTTATGTAGTATAGATCCATGCTTGCATGACTGCTGTGTAGTCTGTGCTTCAAAGCATCACTTTTTCAAATTTGTATTACTAAACAATGCATACATTAACTCTGAGAAGTTTTTGAATCAGCTGCAAAATCATAAGGTTTTTGTCTTCTATCAGCTTGTTTTAAAAGAATTGCCAATAGCTTTGTACATTTGGTTACATTTTTATCTCAGGTCACTGGCATGTTACAACAACCCAATTACAATATACCAGATGTACAACAAAAGGCTTTCCTCATCACTAAAGAACGGTGCAATGGAAGTGGGTGGGATGTTTTGCTTCTTCTGAAAGCAGTACAAGAACTTCTATAGTATCTAATAAAAAAACCTTTTTTTAAAACGATCAATGCTAAATTGTTTGCCTCAGATTTAAATATTAAATCCCATTAACACATATAGGACTACATTGGCTAGAATCCAGATCCTTTGGCATAACTGGCTGGGCTGTGAGTGTAAGAAATTACATTCATACCAGTTCAGTAATTACCTATGCAATGAATCATAAGAAAGGCATCCTCATATTTAGAAGTCCCTAGATTTTGGGAAATCTTTGGCACATGGTTTCAATGGTGTCATTTCATGGAAAGCTCCTCTACAGTAAACATTTTGTTATGGAGAACTCATCATGGGGAAAGAAAAAATGGAACAGATTGTAACAGTACCACTACATAAATCTGTTACAAGAAAGTAGGTTTCTAAGGAACTAAAAAGATCCATGGTTTCATGAAGATGAATGATTTATGCAGCACCAGGTAGCCTAAATCTGAAGAAAATTCAGGAATTTCAGGAGTGACACAAGGATTCAAACATAATTTTCTATCCTAAATTGCTGAAAATAGGAAATTCACCTTATCCTGATGCATATCCTGCTCTTCAGATATTTAAACAAGGGTTAGGATCAAGTGTTGGATTTTGTGTGTGTGCATGCCTGTGTGCATGCACACTTGCACACACTCACCTTCAAATCACCTATTGACTTATGGTGACCTATACAAGAGCATTATATGTGGGTTCAAGGTATCTGATTTTTAATTTTATGCTTACACATCAGCCATCAAGTCTAGGCTGGAAAGAAAGTACAATTCCCATTGACCCCAGCCTGGTTAATGGTCTGGAGTAACAGGAGTTAAAAACATTTGGAGGACACCAAGGCCCGTTACAAAAGGGCCTTAAAGTACGCGACGAGCGTGTACTAGGGTTAGAAAGGGGTGTCCTTTCTGGACGCCCCTAACCCTAGTATGCGCTCTGCACGTAGAAAATGGCGGCGGCCATTCCACATGGCCGCCGCCATCACTACATCATGACCGCGCTGCCTCCAAACAAGGCAGCGCGGTTGTGACGTATTGGGGCCACCCCAGGGCACCTAGTGCACCCTTTCCAAGGCCCCGGAAGGAGCTCCGTTTCGGAGCTCCTTCCTGGCTTTGCGTCACTGGGCGCAGCCTTCAGACAGCTTCTCATCTTTCTCCTCCTCCCTGCAGCCCCTTTTTCCTCCTCCCTGCCGTCGCGGGGTGTCCTTGGGGCTTGGAGCCCCAAGGACACCCCTTTCCAGGCGGCAGGGAAGCAGCCTTTTGCCGCTTCCCCGCGGCCTGGAAAGCGGCGGATCGGGGCCTCAGTGTAACTTTGCTGAATTCAAAAGCTGCAAGCTGCTTTTGCAAAGTTACATTGTTTGCTAAGGAGTTATTACACTTTTTATATTTTAAACATTGACAGGCCACTGAAGAAGACGTAGGTCGAAACGTATCTGGCCTTTTGTTTTATAAATAGGATTGTTTATAATTGCCAAAAGAAAAATATAGAGGGGGCTTTTCTTCACCCTTTCTGTGGTTTTCTTGGCTTTTTACCAGGGTTTAGTTTCTCTGGATTTGTATTTTGGATATTTTATTCACCCTTAGCATTTTAGATCTTCTAGTGGGGTAATTTTACCCTTTTAGATAACACATTTCTTTGCTCCAGGGTGCTGTTATTCTTTTTTAGTTTTTACCTGAACCCTTTGGTTGTTTTGTTTGGTTATATCTTGGGGGGGGGGGGTGGGGGCGTTTTGTTGTTTTTTGGGTTATAGGGACTTTGGTTGGTTTAGTTGCAGTCCAACAACATCTGTAAAACTTTATGTGTTTTGCAGGAGCAGATCCATGCTCCTACAAAACTACCCAAGACACAGAGCAAACAGCATCATGGAAATACCTTACTGTATAACATCTATCTCTTGATCAAACCCTGAATTAGTCAGTCCTATTTATATCCTTTTAACCTCTGGGCAGTGAGGATATGGTATACCATGGTCAACATGAGAAGCCAACGGCCTGCATTATGGCTGTAATGCATATGCCAGCTCTGAGCCTTAATTCATGAAAACATAATTTTACCCATCCAAAAAGGCTGCATGAAGCTTTGTTTTCAACAAAAGTAGGTGGATTATCAAGGACAGTAACTAAACTAGCATGAGCAAAGATAGCAAGGCGTAAGCTCAAGAGCCATAGAAAGGCATGTCCTTTTGGAAGACATCCTTCAGTGTTTTGATCTTCAGTGTGACATTTATTAATATAACCCAATGCAAGATGGCATCAGAACAGATGAGAAAATGCTTTTATTTATAGCAGACAAGCTTGACATAGGCAACCGTTGTAGCTTGTGTATTGAACTCTGGTCTTGATTCTTGAACCTTAATTGAAAGTTACGCGGATGTCACATGCATGGAATCTCCATGTGCTACTGCCAGCTACCATGCTGTTTCAGTAACCAGGAGCATGTGATCCAGTGGTAGTTAACAGCTGATTCTGCATGACATTTTGCCATATAGAGCAAAAGTGAACTCTGCCTGCATGCCTGCTTTAGATTTTTTAATATTTTAACATCTCTGAAAGAAAAGTCATAGGTTTTCCCACTTCAGCAAAAGGTAATTATTTCTACAAAGAGTGAACATCTGGTGGGATACCAAGATCATTCCAACTGTCCTCATTCCAGACCTTCATTTCAGAATCTGAAAAAGTTAGTTTTCAGACGAGAGTTCACTAGTCTACATGCTGACTAGAGCTGTAGTTTTAAAAAGTGTTGAATGAGGTAGCACTCCCTTTGAAAATGCAGAAGTCAGAAGTGTTCCACAGTCCAGGCTGGCTGCTATATACCTTTTATAGTCAAAAGGTAGTTTCCAAACTCTGCTTTGGGGATGGGATTTCTTCTTGGAAGACTGGGGATCAGTTGCAAACAGAAGTGCCTTTGCCTACCTGAGGTGTTCCAACTAAACCCACTTTTGGAGACTACAGATCTTAACCAGAGTTACACATGCCTTAGTTACATTGCATCTAGATTATTGGAACTCATCCTACTTAGGTATGCCTAAAACCTAGGCTTATGCATTCTGCACTGTGTGGTATTTTCTTGAATCGTTGCAAGGGAAGCAGGTTTCTTCTGAACACAAAGTTTGCATTCAGAGGAAACCTGCTTCCCTTGCAACACTTCAAGAATGCTAGAGGGAGCCATATTTCCATGGTGATTCAGGAAGTGCTCCTGGCGTTCAGACACAGGTGCTTCCTTTTCCCTTTAGCTACATTTGGAGGACATTTTAGCAGCGATGCAGGCAAGTGTGAAAATCTTCTCGGTCAGGGAGGCCATTGGCCTGAATCTTCAGGGCCTAAGCAAAGCAGTGGAAGATAGGAGGTCTTGGAGATCCACAGAATCTCCATGAGTTGAGACCAATTCAAGGGCACTTAACAATAAAAAACAAAGAACATGCTGTCTAACAAAAAAAAACCAATAAAAATGGTGTGCTGAAGGAGAGCTCTGTGGATACCCTGGACTGCAAAAAAACATCAACAAATAAATGGGTCCTAAAGCAAATCTGACTAAACTGAACTGACCCTAGAAGCCAGCATGACTAAACTGAAAATGTTGTACAGTGGTACCCCGGGATACGAATGCGCCGGGTTACGAATTTTTCGGGATACGAAAAAATCCCATAGGGATTTATTGCTTCGGCTTACGAAGGTTTCTTCGGGTTACGAAAAAACCGCGGCGCTATTTTCCGCCACCGGAGGGCAGCAGAGAGCTATTTTTCCATTAGCGCCTATGGGAATTCGGCTTACGAAGGTATTTCGGGTTACGAAATTAACCGCGGAACGAATTAATTTCGTAACCCGGGGTACCACTGTACTTTGAATATACCATGAAAAGACACAACACAATAAAAAAAACTGTGCTTGAAAAGGTAGAAGGCAGCAGGAAAAGAGGAAGACCTCATCACAGGTAGATAGATTCAATGAAGGAAACCATGGCCCTGAGTTTGTAAGATTTGAGCAGGACTGTTAATGACAGAGGGACTTGGAAGTCTCTCATTCATAAGGTTGCCATAAGCTGAAGCCAACTTGACAGCAGTTAATAACAACAAAAATAAATTTCAGAGTTGGATGAATATCAAACCTAGAACCAAATCAAACTGCTTTCAACAGATTTGGGAGATTCTGAATAGAAATAGAGACTCTCTAAAGTGAACAGAATCTGAATCTGAAAAACCCTCAAGCTCTATTAGCAATTTGCTATAGACACAGGGACATCTGCAGTACAGTGTCCAAGAACTGATACATTTCTCATCAAGTTTTCATATAAGGAAAGCACCTTAGAGGGGAGAGGAGATGGAGCATGTGTTTTCATCATGGCTTTCTTATCTCATTGGGATCTCTGTGGGAAGGATGCTGAAGTGATATATCATAGGACCAATCCAGTATTTATTGCCCTCTGCTGCATCTCTCTTTCAAGGTGGTATCTTTGGAATCAGCTGAAAAATGCTGGATTCTGTATGTTTAGCTCAAGAAGAGAAGATTAAGGAGAGACGTGAACATTTGTCTTAAAATATCTGAAAGTCTGTCATCCCAAAGATGGACCATGCTGCTCCAATAGACTAGAATAAATGGGGGAAACAAATTTCTACTATATATTAGTAGAGGTTTCCTAATAGGAAGAGTCATTCAGCAATGGAACAGGATGACTCAGGAGGTGGTGGATTTTTCTGCACTCAAAACATTTAGGACTGGACAATCATTGTAAGATGCTGTAGATCAGTGATTCCCAAAGGGGACAGTATGCCCTCTCTGAGGGAAGTGGAAAGATACATGTGGGTGGTGAGGAAAAAAGAGGAATCAGGAAGGCCTTCTGTCCAATAAAGTCAAGGAGTACCAGCAGCTTTTAAAACCATGGCAGGGGTGAGGAACTCCATATGGTGGCAGGGGCGAAGTGATGGCAGAAAGGAGTTTTCACATGTGAACACTGCTTAAGCTTTGTGAGCTTCACCAGGACTTGGCTGAAAGGTTGGACTTGCACTGCTGCTCCTACTTATTTTTGTCAGATAGGCTGAGAGTAGAAACAAGGTTTATGTCAAGCAACACAACCTGAAGCTGTGTGAAGAAGGCACAGGCCTGGAGAAGGAGACGGAGGAGTATCCAGGGTTGATTCTTCACCTCTCTCACATTCAGAGTCCTTCCTCACTGGGGAGAAGCTTATCCTTTTGCACCTGCTCACCTTGGGAGCAGCAACTGAGCAGCTGGTTGAACAGCAACCAAGAAGCTTCTCACTCACACCAGCCTATGCCACAAGGCCAGCATGGGCAAGAGCCCTCTTGGTCGCTGCTCAGCCAGCTGCTTGCTTGCTGACCAGTGTGACTGGGTGCAAAGGGAGCAGCAACCGAGCAGCCAATCAAGCAACAACTGGCACAGGTGAGAGGCTTCATGATCATTGCTTGACCAGCTGCTCCGTTGCTGCTCCCTTTGCATCCAGTCATCCTGGGTGCAGCAGCTGAGCAGCCAGCCTGCTAACCTTCCTTTTGCTATAAGACAGGTATGGACAAGATGGAGGAGCAAGCCTGGGCCACTGTCATTCCTGTATTCACACATGAGAGGCTAAGGCAGAAGAGGAGGCAGTGACGAGCTGGGCATGGTTGACACAAATGCCACCGAATGGGTGGCTGCTGCACAAACTGTAGACCTAATATCAAGGTGCTGGGGAGTACTAGTGTTGTTGCCCAAGAGGAAAGGGGGCAGGAGCCTGAAAAAGTTTGGGGACCACTGCTGTAGATGCACCCAGCATTGAGATGGGGATAGAACTAGATGATCTCAAAAATCCATTCCAGCTTTAGGCTTCTATGATTTGAAATACTGTAACATATAAAGGATTCAAAGGGAGACATTTTTGGAGGAACAGTATTAAATAAAATAAAGGCAGAATGAGAGAATAGCCACAGTAAAAAAAAATTTAAAGAAAATATTCTCTTTCACTGATTCATTTCAGTGGGTTGAGACACTCCAGGGAGCATTGCCTTTTCTTGGCAAATGTTTTCAGTTTTAGAAATCTGGATGATGTTTTAAAAATGACAAGGTTATATAACATTTAAGAATATAAGTAGAGTAAAGTCCAGGTAATGTATGGTCCTGAGGCTGAATATGTGCCCCACTCTATTTTGTTCCCCACACACCTTTTTTCTAGCAAAAAAAAAAAAAGATGAGTTGATGAGTTGAAGAGATGAGTTGCCTCTCTGGGAAATTTCCAGGAGCAGCTGTTCACCTTTTAAATGGGTTGTACTATGGAATAAAAAACCATGTGAACATTAAGAATATATGTGCTCCATTTAAAATTTCTGTTCTTAGTGTTATGACCTTACTTGGCAGCAGCAGTTCAGCTCTCCTTTTATATCATCAGCTGCTCTAGAAGTCTTGGCTTGCTTATCGTCTGCAATGTATCTGTAAAAGTGTTTCTCAAAATTTGTACCAACATACATAGGGAACCTTAGGGTTGGAAGCAGTGTATGAGGGGGTGCTATGCCATCCACTTATTCAAATTATTCTCTTGGTGCCAGTTTTACTACATTTCTTCTTGTCTTGAAAAGATTTTGAGCCTTCCAGATTAATCCCATTTGCCTCCCTGTCACACACCTTGTTTCCAAGTATGGTCACTATGAGGGAGCTGTCACTTGGAGACTTTGTCTGAAATTGATGGCAGACAGGAAAGGGCAAAAAGACAGGACAGATGGCACTGTCAGCACTCCTTGCTCAACACTATAATATGATAGAAGTGCTGTGCCTCTCCATTCCAAATACTCAGTCTCCCCTTAGACTGACTGCCTCACCAACAGCTGCTTATTTTTAAACAAACTTGTTTTATTTTTTATTTTTTATGAAAAAAACCTGCATTATTTCTACATTGCACAATTATTTCTACACTGTAGAAATAATGCAGTTTGATATGACTTTAACTGTCATGGTGCTGTCCTACAGAATCTTGGGATTTGACATTTTGTGAAGCACTCTTTGGCAGAGAAAGCTAAAGACCTTGTAAAACTACAAATTCCAGGATTCCATAGGATGGAGCTACAGCACTTAAAGTGGTGTCAAGCTGCATTATTTCTACAGTGTAAATGTGCCCTCTGTCTGTACAACAGGTTTTCACAGACTCAGACAGAAGAAATCCTCGGTCATCTGTTCTGCCCTCACCTCCATAAACATCTGTATGAGATCTTTTAAACACATTTCTTCACTGAACTGTGGCCTCAGTATTCCTTTTCTATAGGCTGATCTGGGGAGGCTTATTCTTTCCTCTATACTATAGCTTCAATATTATTTCTCTATAAACTAATCTGGTCAGGCCTGTTCAACCCAGGTCTCATTTGAAATTTGAAAGAAGAAGCTTTTTGCCCATCTACATCAGGGATTCATGGCCACAAATGAGAGGAGTTCTCATCAGGTCCAAATTCTGTTTTGCTGTTATTTTTCATCACTGGAACTCTATATTGTGCCAGAGAATAAGGATGGCAGTAGTATATGGCTATAAACTTCAGGCTGCAACCTTGTACAGGGTTATCTGTGATTAAACATGCAGTGTGATACATGAATATATACATGGATTACTCTGTCAGCCAATGCATTGGTTAAATCAGTCTTCTCCAACGTAGTGCTCTTTAGAAGTGTTAGGCTACAACTTCCACCATCTCCAGTCAGCATGGTCATTGGCCATACTGGCAATCAGACTAATGAGTTGTCAGGGATCAATAGGAGTTGAACCACAGCATATCTGGAGGACACCATGTTTAAAAAGTAAAGAATAAGCAAAATGCACCACCCATTAATTAATCAGAAGACTTTAGCATTTTTAGTGCCTTTCAATGCAAGTATTCATACAACCTGCAGCCACCAAGAACTGCCTTTGAGGAGACATTCTATTCTATACAAGAGAGGCAGAGAAGTGCCCCTTCTGGATAATGCTTACTCTGTGACATGTCCGCACCATTTAAAATCAAATGTAGTCTGTATTTTTCCCCCCTTTGAGGCAGGTTTTTTTCTCTCTCCTACTTTAAGCTGTATAGAATTGACTATGATTTATCATTATCTGAATAATAGATCAATCCTGTTCATGTCTATTTGGGATCAGGCCATATTGTTTGAGTTCAGGGAAACCTATTCCCAGATAAGTGAATGTAGGATTCCATCTTAACACTCAGTCAATCACAGAAGAATTATGTAACCATGTGACAGACCTAATAAAACTCAGTGGCACATGTCAGACCACTTTAAAGTAGAAAATCTCCTGTTGTTAGTGATCTACTACCAGTTTGCACTGAAAAGTGGGAGTTAACACTGAACTATTGAGACAAACATTTTGATTGATTGATTGATTGATTGATTGTTTTTAAAAAACATTTCAATAGAAAGACTCTAATGAAATGCGTAGATCTAGAAGTAATCCCAAGCTACAGATCTCCTCCCTCAGAGAGAGTACAACCCATCTAGGATAAGTTGTTTACCCAGTTCCCAGACCTAGGAACCACCAATCCACAGAACCTCCACCTTGTCATCAGGATCCAATGTCAGTTTATTGGCCTTCAACTAGCCTATTACAGCATCCTGGCACTGGTCCAGCAAGTTCACAGCCCCAGCTGATTCTGATGACAAGGAGAAGTAGGGCTGAGTGTCATCAGTATGTTGATGGTACCTGTCTCCAAAACACCTAGTGATCTTAGCCAATAGCTTCATATAGATATTAAGTAACATAGGAGATAACATGAAACCCTGCAGCACCACACACCACAGAGATGAACTAGAATCCTCTGGTCTTACAGACAGAAGCAGAACTATTGTAAAGCAATGCCTCCTGTTCCAATCCTGCAGAACCAGCCACTAGGATACCATTATCAATGTTATCACAAGCCACTGTGTGATCCAGGAAAATCAAAAGGATAGAACTTCCCCTGTCTTTCCCCCAGAGTAGGTATTCAGTGGGTGCAACTAAGGTCATCTCTAACCGATTTCCTGTCCTGAATCCAGACCAAACTGGGTACAGATGATCCATTTCCTCCAAGAATACCTGAAATTACTCAGCCCCTACATTTACTTTGTTCAAAAAGGGGATATTAGCAATGGAACAGTAGCAATAGAGTAGTACCAAATACCTCTGAGTCAGTAGAGGTCCTCTTCAGCAAAGGCTACACTTCAGCCCCTTTCACAGCAGTAGGAACTTTCCCTGGACAGTTACCCAATCAATTCAACTCTACGAGATTTAAACACCCAAGACAAGCAAAAGCCAAGCCTGGGGGGGTGAATCAATTCAAGTGTCTTGTCTACACCATCAGACCACAATAAGTAAAACTGTTCCCCCCAAATTTTGGTGCATTTTGGACATTTCCCTGGACTCTGTAATAAGTATGGCATCGAAGTATAAGCAAATACAAGTAATTTTCTCCTCAAAATACCTGGCAAATTTCTCACAGGTGATGATCAAATGTTCTGTTCTCATTTTCTTCAGACCCAATCCAAATATGCTTATCACCACTTAGAACAATAAACTCTGTGGCAACTTGAGGATGCTATACTAGAAGCATAATACGCTATTCGGGGCCACAAAATAGGCACCATGAAGAGTTCTTGGTGATCTTCATTTGCATTTGTCCCCAGACATGCATTCTGAATGTCATATTGCAGATTTTACATGGTCTCGTTCAGTTTCTTCAGCCAAACCTTTTTACATTTTTGCATTAAAAATAATATCTAGAGTACAGTACTAAAATGATAAATTGTAATGGTTCTATTGCTATGTTTGGTTTCCCAGAGCAAGTCCACTCCCATATACACATAGATGCAAACACTCCTTTTTCTCAGTACTCAGTCTCCTTCAGTTCTCCTTCAGTTCACATGGGAAGACAATTTTACTGATATGAAACAAAGCAATAGCACTGTTATTAATTACTACTTTAGCAGTATTCTGCTACAAAAAAATTAGAACACGTTTAAGAATAAGTATATTTTAAGGGGGGGTTGGAGTTTTTCAATGAATTGCCTTCTTAACTATGCACTCCCCTGTGGCCTTAGGTAGACACAACCTTGAAGAAAATGCAAGTATTTAAAACAGAATAAAAATTCTTGTGCTTAATTCTTCACTTCTGTGAACTGACTTCCCAGTAGAATGATTCTGCTAGAGGAAAGTTGCACTGAATTGAGATGTTCTATTCCTTGATTATTTTCTGGTCATCCTCCAGATCAAAACAGCTGAACTCTAAAGAGAAGCCAGTAGCAGCACTTCAGTTAAGACAAATGGTACAAAGTGACAATATCTCTCTTTATACTTTTAGTGATGTTACATCTGCTTTCACTTTCCCAGTGAAAAGCCAAGTGCTAAGTACTGGTTGTAAAGCTGAGGCACTGCAGCTTATCGCTTAAATTAAGCTGCATGAAATTATGCATGTTCTGTTAACAGAAGCCCTTGGAAAGATGTCATTAAAGGAGGCAACAATTTGTCTTTACGATAAACTCAACGTTGAGGCATGCAAATCATGCTGAGGCATCAGATCACACTATCAGGATAGTAAAACACTAATCCATATAGTTTATGTTCAGAAGGGAACATACTACTTTCTTTTGTTTACACATCTTAGATTAAATGATATTGTTAGAATAGCTGAAGGGCTTTCCCAAGGGCAAATTAATGGTGCCCCCTCCTATTGGAAGTACAAAAACCGCTGGGACTAGCAACAAACCTTTTCTTCAAAGCTACTGTTGGAATAGCATCCTCCATAACACATGGAGATAGCAGGCTAAGTTAGGAAGTATATGGCATGCTGCTTAGCACATGGTAGTTTCCTCCAATACACTGTTGATACCACCCAGCATCTTCCACCTAAGACAGCTGTTTCACTCTGACTGATGGGAAAACTGACTTTACCTAATTGTCATCATAACCACATATGGCAACTTAGAAGACCTAACTTTTCTGAAATGGTTTGACAACCACCATGCTCATCTTGCATTCCTGAATGTTTGAGATCAATACTGCACAAGCTGATTACTAATTTGTTGCCTCAAAGTACCTCATATGCATACATTTATTGTTGCAGAACCTTTCTTGTATTAAGAAGGACTTTTAAAGACATAACACTTTAATTATGGCATAAACTATAGACTAATAAAAGCTTATGCCATAATTAGTGTACTCAATACCTAAGCTACTACAGGTCTCAGATGTCCATTAAGTTATCCATGAGGAACATTTTTGTGCTTCTAGGCACTATAGCTGAGTAATAAAGCAAATGATTTGCACACAGAAGTTTCCATGTTCAATCTCCAAGTAGGCCAGAGAAAAACACATGTTTGAAACCCTATGCAGCCACTCTCAACCACTGTTAATAATACTGGGCCTGAGCAATCATCAACTGTCTGGCTCAGAATGAAGTAGCTTCCACTTTCCTTAGTTAAAATGATGTTCAGTGAGTTTTCAATGACAATAACAACAGCAATAACTCAGTGAAAGAGACATCTATGTTAAATTAAACAAAAACAAGTATTTTGCATTGTTCAGTGATCTACTTTAAGTAAGCATGCAACAAGGGAACACATGAGCCTCAGCCCTGCCCATCATTGCTTTCAATATCAAAGAGAGAGTCTTTCCTAGGTCTGGAGGTTCTTCATGGAACTGTTGACTGAGTTTTCAGGGATCTCAACTGCATGACAATCTCTACATATGGAGAAACATTGTCCCTTCTGGCTGCTTCTGTTTGCATGATACAGTTACAGAAGGAAGGACAGACAGAAGTGTGCTGCTAGCATGGTCCCTCCTTCTGTGTTTACTGAAAGTAGACCGCTTAGTACCTAAGTAAGGCTAAAATCAACACATCAGAATATCAGCTGGAAAAAAACATAGAGCTATTCCAGCAGCTATCAAGCAAAACAAAAAAAAGCAACCATCTCAAATTAAAGAATGATTAATATGGCATAGTGGTTTGACTGTTGGCCTACAATTCTGGAGACAAGAGATCTATTCCCACCTCTCAGCCTCAGAGGAAGGCAGTGGTAAACCTCCTCTGACCAAATCTTGTCAAGAACCCCCCATGATAGGTTCGCCTTAGCATTGCCATAAGTCAGAAAAAACTTGAAGACACACACCAACAATATAATCAAAAATAACAACAGAGATGGGCAAGTTCAGGAAAAAAAGTGAATAATTACCAAAGGTTCAGGTAACATGGATTACTTTTATGTGATACTGAAATAATGGATGACACCAGGTGATCTGCCTTTGAGAGAACATTTCATATCTGAAAGGAATGGTAAAGAAAGGCATATCATAATAATCAGAATCAGTATCATCATGTTTCTTATATATATTCTTCTGTCTTTAAAAAAAATCAAATATAACCATAGAAACAATATGAAAAATTGATAAATCATATTGATTTTAATATGGTGTGCATTTATCTATTCTCCATCATATAAGCTGATACAAGAGCAAGAGTTTAAAACTTAGTAGGGGGGACAAATAAAGTCTGATTAGTGAACTGCGCAACAGCACCTTGATATATATTTCTCTGGCACTACACATGTTGCAAGAAATTTAAATATCTGTGTCTGTGGTTTTACAATGGATGGTTGAGAAAGTATATGCTTTTTAAACTAATGCCTCTTTTACCTACTGAAAAAGACTTTTTGATGTTAAAAAAAAGCTGAACAATTGATTTTCCTTCTTTTGTGTATTTTTTATCAGTATATTATTTAGTTCATCCATAATTCACCTAATTATTAAGACATTATCTCTCTTAATATGCTTTGCCATTTATATTAAAAGTTATCCTTTATTTTATTTTTATTTTTGATCCTTTCTTCTTTTGGTTAAGGAAATATTATTGTTTAGTGGGAGTGGGGGGAGTGCATTAAGGAGTTTGCTACAAACAAGATCCAAAAGCCAACAGTGACTAATACTCTCTTCCTATGATATAAAATGAAGATTTGCCAACTCTCTGCCTTGATATAATTCATTTGTCCAGATTCCTTTGTGGAAACAAATTAGTAGCAAGTGTTCAGAAAGTCTTCAGAAAGATTTGAGCAATGTTTTTCAGGTCCTAAACAACAACAAAAAATACCTCTTTAATTCACAGTTGACAACTTGTACAAATGCCACCACATCAGCTCACTTCCTTCTCAGGATTGTTTTTTACTGATATGGCAAACATCTCTTATAACCTCCCCCCCCCTTTCTGTTCTTATTTTCACAGTAACTGAACTGTGAATAATTTTGTAAGCACTAGGAACATTTTTTTTTGAACTGTGAATAATTTTGTAAGCACTAGGAACATTTTTAAGAATTTCCACATTCCTAGGAGAATTCAGTAAATTTATGCCAGTAATCTTAGTGTTACATTAACCTAATGGCTGCCAAAGAACCCAAAGTCCAAAATTAATGTGATACATGTCACTGATGGGTCACCATGCTAAGATGATGTGGATTTTGTGGGTTGCCATACCACAAAGGGAGAGAGCTGCTGGCCATCACAACACTGAATACTCCTCTGAATGGCCTTCCAGAAAGTCCATAGACCTTCAGGAGGAACTTTTCACTGGGCAATTGGGATACTGATGGTGGAGAAAGGAAAAACTGAAGTGTAATCACAGTTAAATTGACCTACCTCTTGGTCTAATTCTGTGTGTGCAGAGAGGGTTTTTTAAAGCCCATTCCATCAAGTGTACAGCCAGGATATGTATGTAAGTGCCTTCAAGTTCCCTGTCAAGCTATGGCAAGCCCATGAATTTCATACACAAAGGGATCTTGTAGCACATTTAAGACTCTGAATTTCATAGGATCTTCTTAGGCAAGAAATATGGAGTGGTGGTTTTGACAGTCCCTTCCTCTGAAATATGTGATTCTAGGCTGCACTAATAAGAGTATGATGTCTAGATCAAGGCAAGTAATAGATCCACTTTATTCTGCTTCTCTCAGACCTCTCCTAAAATACTGTGTCCAGTTCTGGGCAGCACAATTCGAGAAGGATTTTGATAACCTAGATTGTGTCCAGAGGAGGGTGATCAAAATAGTAAAAAGTCTGGAAAGCATGCTCTATAGGAGATGGCTTAGATATTTTTAACCTGGAGAATAGATGGTGTAGAGTTGACACCTAACTATTTGGAAGGACTTCCTGATGGTAAGATCTATTTGACAGTGAAATACCCTACATCATAGTGTGGTGAAGTCTCCACCTTTGGAGGTTTTCAAACAGAGGTTTTCAAACACCACAGAAAAATGACAGTTCCCACTGGCATTCTCCACAATGGCCTAAATCCAATTAGTAGTTCCAAGTAATGAAGACCTACTTAGTCAATGAGCACTTGTTAAGTCAATACTTCTGTAATTCCCATTGATTCTGTAGGTTATCTCTAGATAAGATTAACCAAGTTTTAGGTCAATTTTCATGGGAAATCCATCAGGATTTGTCAACAATAATAATTTTCAATTATGTCTCTGTATTTTAGAAATCAAAAATCTACAAGTTACTTGTCTGTGCAAGAGACAGGACATAAAACTGTTTTGCCAAGAAATGTCTAGGAAACAAGCCAGTACCATTAATCTGAGCCCTTCAATCTTTGACTATGAATGAGATAAAGTGACACAAGGCCAGCCTCTCCAAGAGAGGCCATCTGTGAAGTCCTACAACTTGGAAAAAGGGAAGTCAATACAGTAAGATATCCCTACTGCAGTTTACAAATTTAGTAATAACTGACCAAAATGGTGAACTCTAGCTAGATACTGACCGATAAGCATAAGGCAAAGAAGCTTTGGTCCCTCTACAAAGTGGTAAAGGTGGAAGAACACTGTTCGTTTCACAATGTCTCAGGCATTCTGGCTAAATAAAGAGACTCATTGGTAACTGATGAAATGAACTCTGCATCACTTCTTCTACTAAAGAAATGTAATCCCATCTACTTCAATTGATAGAAATGAATGAGTACCAAGAGATACCAAAGCATATAGTCAAATCCATGTGCCTTTATTATTGAGCCATTTGTGTCAAAATGAGTGAATCCAGTGAAATCAATTTTCCAAAGGTTTTTCTAGGAGTCATTGGAAAATTGGACCACTGACAAAGGACATTCAGGAATCCAGCTTCTACCTAGGTGCCTCATTTTATCTTGTTGCACCCACATACATCCCATACATTTATAGATGGTTTTGGGTTTTGGGCAAGTTAAGTTTCCCATTGTCACAGCTGATAGGATTGTCTCATAGGCATGTTGTCTTTGCTACCTCCATGCTTCATTTCAGTTACTGCAGCTGAGATATTTTGCCTACTACCTAGCCCTTTTTCCCTCCTTGCATCAGAAGAAATCTTGCTCTGCATTCTGCTCCAGAGTACCAGGGGACTGTCTCTTTGATGTATGGTTTGCAGCAACAAAGATTTGGTACTCTGCAATGCTTATGGCTGCCTAGTTGTAAAGCTAATCTTGGCTGCAGCCCTCTTTGATTTGCTTTGAAAGCCACAGCAGGAGTTATTAGCCAACAGCATTCAGAACCAGTAATAGGAAACATCAATAATGTCAGCCAAAAGAGATATATGAGTAGCTGCTGTATATAGATGACATTTGTCTCCAACATACAGTCAAAGATGTACAGCTGTGTCAAATCAGATGAGGTCATTTCGTTCTGACAAGGACTCCACGTAAGGAAAGAGAGTCTCAGACAATGGGGAGATCTTCACTAAGGTGTGTATTTAATAAATGCCATCAGCACATGGGTCTTCACAATGGTTTAATTATGGGAAATTCACTAGGTAGGTGATTAAAGAGGTAAAAAGCCATGTTCCTGTAGAGGAGTGCTTCACAGGCAATCTGATGTGGTGGACTGACAATTTTCTTCCTAATTTTCTGGGGACTGGAACCATATTTGTGCCCATTGGATAGCACTTTTCCTTTTTTTCCCCTGGAAGCTCTCCAAGGACCAGCAACAGATGGCTCAGGAACTAGCACCAACCCACATATCACCATTGACAAATCTCCCCATCCTGCCCAGGGGTTCCTATCGCAAGTACCTCCGTTTTCTCTGGATTCACCCTGAGCTTGTTTTCCCTCATCCAGCCCATTACCGAATCAAAACAGGCATTTAGAGGAGAGATGCCATTCTTGGTCACTGCAGCAGTCGGGGACATGGAGAGGTGGAGTTGGGTGTCATCAGCGTACTGATAACACCGAGCCCCATGTCTCTGGATGATCTCTCCCAGCGGCTTCATGTAAATATTAAACAGCATGGGAGACAGGATGGTGCCTTGAGGGACGCCCGATGTCAACTCCCGCTTATGGGAGCAACTGTCTCCCAGCATCACCATCTGGAATCTGCTTGGGAGATAGGATCTGAACCACTGGAGCGCAGTGCCCCCGATACCTAAATCCCTCAGGCATTCCAGAAGGATACCATGGTCTATGGTATCAAAGGCTGCTGAGATGTCCAAGAGCACCAACAGGGTCACACTTCCCCTGTCAATGCCCAGACGGAGATCATCAACCAAGGCGACCATGGCAGTCTCAACTCTTTAACCTGCCCTGAAGCTTCATCCAAGACTGCCTGGAGTTGGAAGGCAACTGCCCTCTCAATCACCTTGCCCAAAAATGGTAACAAAGAGACTGGCCTGTAGTTGTTTCTAATCAGGGGATCAAGGGAGGGTTTTTTCAAGAGTGGTTTAACCACTGCTTGTTTGAGTTTGGATGGAAATATCCCATCCCTAAAAGATGCATTGATGATGATTTGAAGTGAGGTTACTACTGCATTGTCTCGCTGAATGGTCAGCCAAGATGGGCAGGGATCTAGAGGGCAAGTCGTCTTCCTTACACTTCCAAGCAGCTTGTCCACTTCATCAGTATTCACAAGCTCAAAGTAATCCAGTCTAACACCGTTCATGACCAGTATTCTGATGTCCTAGCCACATGATTGTGTGGATTACTACATGCCTAATATGAACATGTTTATTCATCTTCACCCTCCAACCAGCACGAAGCTCACTAAAGATAAGTGAACAGCAAACTACAGAAGGGATTCACTCTTCTTCCCAAGGCAGCCTTATCAAATGCTATCATCACTCCTGAACTTTAGTCACTACTACTATATAGCTAGATAGCAAAAACGCTGCTCAGTAACGTTTTTGTTTTTACCCTTAGTCACAGGAACGAATAGAGGACTGCATGCAATGCTAACTAGAACTTGGATACATTACTTTTTCAGATTATAGTTCCAAGATGGCTTTTTGGAGGATTCTGGTACTTGCAGCCCAGAAAGTAACTTTTCTGAATTCTGATGTTCCTATTCAATTTTCAAACCTTTTGTTTTTTGGGGGAGTGTGTTCAAATTACCCTTCCCTTTGTTGGAGGTAAGTGGGTGGTATCACACAGTTTTGGTTGCTTAATTTTAACTTCTAACATGGTTTGCTAAACCACCAAGATCTCGATCCAGGCCAGAAATAGGAGGCAAGAGGAGAGCCATGTGCTCAACAAGGAGCTGGGATGCATGCCAAAACACATTTGAGACGGATGGAATTTCTTGCCCCTGTGAAAATGTGGTGCTAAATCTTCCTCTGTCTCTCCTCCTCTTTATACACAAGTGGATCTCTCTAGTGCACTGAACTGTCATCCGAAACTAACAAGGAGGATGTGTCTCCCAGCAACCTGAGCTTCGGTCGAAAGTTCATGACTTACCCAGCCCTGTGACAACCTGGACCAAGATTTCTGGAATGGTTAGAAAAATATTTTAGTGTAATTCACCTTGATGTGTTATTTCACTAATAACTTCTAAAAATGCAAGGAATGCATCCTTAACATTCCTTGACATCCTCAGTAAAGATGGGACTTTTTCACAGTATGAATGAATAGTCTGAAGCTGCATGATCTTCCTGTTTCCTCACTCCCACCCCAAGGTCTCTTTTGCATCTTTATTTTTATCACTTATTGCTGTTTAACCTGAGCTTCACTGGATTAGCAGACCAGACCTTCACTTTCATTTTCTCATATAGGGTTCCTCATTCCATTTTTTAAAAACAACTCTGCAAGTTTAAGACCAAACCAGAAATAAAATCATTAATGTTTTGCCTCTATTCTATGCTGCTACTAATGCCTCAGTATTTAATTTTCCATCATAGTATCTTAGTACATCATAGTAATCTAGAGCCCTAATGAGAACATAGAGCTCCAAAGCATATAAGCCTCTGTGTTTCTTTCAGTAGACAGAGCTGTTTTACACAGAGCTACAATTCCTTTGGGGTCAATAATTAGACCTCAGATGAGTTCCAGGTGTGTATACTAGAGTTTGTACATAAAGCAATCTGCAAGACCAGGACACTGGTGTTACTGTTAGAGAAGAAGGGAGAACTTCACCAACTAAACAACATATTGTGCAAAATTTTGTGATATTTCTGAGAAACACTGATATATTCAAGCCTTTTGGTCCAAGTCTCAAGTCCAGTCTCAAGTCCCTTCCTTCAAGTCTCAAGTTGAGTCTCATGTCCTTGCAAAATACTTTCAAGTCAAGTCTCAAGTCAAGTCTCAAGTCTTTTAACATAAAAAAGAAGTTGGGTGCATTTCTCCAAGGGAACAGCAAATGCATTAGGCAATGAACTTGAGTCAGGGGGTTGAGGTCTTCTAGACAGCTTGTCCCTGCTGCACATTAGAAGAGTCTCCTAAAGCTTTGCAAAATCTTTAGAAGAATCTTTCCATCTAGAGACCATTGCCTAATGCATTTGCTGTTCCCTTTCAAGAAATGCACCTGGCACTACGGGGGTGGGTCTTGCCTGCTGCTCAAAGTGAATGGCATCAGCAAGTCAGTCACTAAAAATATACAAGTCTCAAGTCGAGCTGAGTCAGTGTGTCACTTTTGCCAAGTCAAGTCATTGAATGACTTGAGTCTGACTTGAGTCCGAGTCAATTGACTTGAGTCTACATCACTGCTGAGGACTCACCGGTCACCTCAATCAACAGGAATACTGATACTTTACTTCTTCATTCTTCATTCATGTTTCTATGTGTTGCAGAAAATAAAAGCATGCTTACATTGAGGTCAAATCCCTTCCTGAAACAATCCAGCCAAAGTGAAGCTCTGAAATTAGTTACTAACTAACTCTAGAGTTAGTTGGGAGTCAGCAAGCACTCAGTTTTGACTGGAGCCCAACCACTGTAGCCATAGACCCAGATCTGAATTCCCATTTGAAAGAGAAAAAACATAGCATCCAATGAAAATACTGTAAACTGAAAACAAAATGAGAACTTCTACATTTGCCTGTTCCCGTGAACACTGATGGACAGAAACAGCTGTTGCACCAAGAACCTAAAGAGGAAACGTACAAATATTGTTTCAGTAAAAATACTATTCGAACACTGATCTATGTGCTTAAAGAGCATGCCCTCCTCCTCCTCCATACAAGAAAGGGAAAAGCAGAAAGAGGGGAATGTGAGTTTGAGCAGTGACTTCACCCTTGTTTCCTGTAAGAGTAATCTATGCTTCTTGCTGAAAGAAATGTGAAAGCCTGCTACTGCACTGCAGGAATGTGTGGACTGTGTGGCGTTTGCATGGAGCTGGAAGGCGAGAGGGTGAAGTATGGCTTGGCAAGAGCATCTTGGAAAGGCTGTACAAATACTGAAAGACATGTATGTGTTTTTTATTCATGCAGGAGCCAGTTACTTTAAAAAAAAAAGTACAAGGGAGAAATAAAAGGAGAAAAAGGCCAGATTCCATCTGGGTTCTCTCTCTCTAAAATGGGGTGTGTGGCATCTGGCAGGCTAAAAGAAGCTCACACTAAATGACAGCAACAACATTCAAACTTGCCTGTGTTTTGAGATCTTTTTAAAAGATCTCAAAACACAGGCAAGTCTGAATGTTGTTGCTGTCATTGTTGAGGCCCTTCTCTCTACCCTACTGCCCTCATAGGTACATCTGGGGGCACTGGGGGGGGACATGGGAGAGGACCTTCTTGGTGACTGCTCCCAGCCTCTGGAAGTCCCTTCCCAGAGAGGCTAGACTGTCACTCGCTCAGTAATCTTTCCGCAAGCTAGTAAAAACAATTATTATTTCTTATTATTATTATTATTATTATTATTATTATTATTATTATTGCAAGCCTTTGAAAATTTCTCTGAAGATGCCAGCCACAGATGCTGGTGAAATGTCAGAAATAAACTCTTCTCGAACATGGCCACATAGCTTGAAAAACCCACAAAAAACGATGGATGCCGGCCACAAAAGCCTTCGACTTGACTTTAAATAGTTACATTTTTTTTCAGGAGAAACAGGCTTTGTTTAATGTACTGGGCTGTTATTTGTTGTTGTTGTTGTTTTAACTGATTTCAAATTTTATGATGGTTTAATTGGTCTTTAGCTTTTGTATGCTGTTCATTTAAAACTATGTTTGTTTTATGTTCTGCAAGCTGCCTTGAGTTCTAAACTGGAAAAGAAAAGAAGGATGAGTTTACGCAACTGTAATGCAGTCTTCCTCCTTTCCTACCAGTTTCCACTTTGCCAAGCATTATCATCTTTTGCAGTGAGTCATGCCCTTTTATGATATGTCCATAGTATGATAACCTCAGTATAGTCTATTTAGGTTCTAGAGAGATTTTATGCTTGATTTGCTGTCAAACCAATTGATTGCACATTTAAAGGTTGGGGATGCACATTTAATACTAGTAAATAATAATAAATTCACTCCATACAGTCCTTGACCACAGAGGCCAAGTCTCTTTTTCCATGATGGACAGTTAAAATCATCCTTGCTGCCAAGAACTTCAAGTCACATTAATTGTGACAGCTTCCTTCTTAACACACATGGTTGGTTGGTTGGCTGGTTGTTAACTGTCTTCAAGTCAACTTCGACTTATGGCTACTCCATGAATGAGAGCCCTCCAAGTCACCTTATCATCAATAACCCTGCTCAGGACCCAAGGCTGTGGCTTCCTTAATTGATTCTATCCATCTGAAATGCAATCTTCCTTTCCTACTTCTTTCCAGCTTACTAAGCATTCTCTTCTTTTTATGTCTTATAATGATGTGGCCAAAATACACTAACCTCAGTTTAGTCATCTTGGCTTCTAGGGAGAGTTCAGAGTTGATTTGCACTAGAACCCATTTATTTGTCTTTCCAGCAGTCCACAGTATCCACAGAACTCTTCTCCAGCACCACATCACAAAGGAGTCAATTTTCTTTCTATCAGCTTGCTGCAATGTCTAACTTTCACACCCATGCACAGTAACGTGAAATATGATTGCATGGACTATCCTAACTTTGGCATTCAAAGTGATATCTTTACACATCAAGATCTTGTCTAGTTCCTTCACCGTTGCCTACCCTGATTTCTGATTTCTTGACAGCAGCCTCCACTCTGATTAAAGATTGAGCCAAGGTATGAAAAATCTTGAACTATTAAAATGTCTTCACTATCTTCTTTAAAGTCATGTAAATCATCTGTGGGTAATATTTTTGTTTCTTAGAGTTTAACTGTAAACCTGTCTTTGCACTTTCTACCTTGACTTTCTTCAATAATTGGTCTAAGGGCCAGAACAGACCGCCCGAAAAAGGTGGATTGGGGCCACCCCAGAGCTGGTCGTCCCGGAGCCGCAGCAACCACATTCCATGGCCCCAATCTACCCTGAAGCCAGCCAGATTAATATTTTTTAACTTTTTTTAATGCAGGCATGGGAATTATGTGACTCTCTGACTGCATGCAACTACAAGGCTGCATCCAGCCACCTTGAGCTCCTGAAAAAATAATTGATCTCAAAATGTAGAATCAAGAAACCTCTAGAAGCATGATTCTGCCACAAATCAACTTTTTTCAAATATCAGAAATCACCATATTGTTTCTTTTACTTCTGGGGAAAAAATGGCTGGGTGCATTCCAGCAGGCCTTGGGGCTGGCAAATGTAGCAGGTATGGCCCATGAGTCCTCTGCACATGACAATTCCAGGAGGCGTGACCCTGTTAATTCTCGTTAATCTCTGAATGGCTCTCAAGAATGCCCCCAAACATGGTCTTCTTCTGGACCAGCTTTGAAGCTTAAAGAGGAAAGACATAGTGACATGGTTATTCTATTCCTACATGCAGGGTTAGTTGCAGAAGGGAGCATTTGGGGATTTTCTGGCTCTTCCTATGGCCTTGCATGGCCTCTCAAAGTTCTCACCCACCCCATGATGAGATGAGTGAGATTGTCCTCAGCAAATCAGATTAGACTGGATATAAAATGTTATCAACATCCTGATGACAATTGGCTCTGTTTCTGCCCATCATCTCAATTCACACAAGACAGAACTATTATGAATGAATGGTATGGGAAACTATTGTTTTGGGTGTGGTTGCATCCTCCCCCTTAAAGAGAGAGTGCACATTTGCAAGGGGTCAGTAAAAGCTCATGGAGCTTTGGTGCCATGGAATGACTTTCAAAGAAAACAAAGAGAGACTAAATCCCAAAGAGAGAGAGAAAGTGGTTCATTACGGTCCAAACAAAACACATGGTTTTTATTCTAATGCAATAAATATATAACTTTTGAATTTTGAAACTTGCCCCTTTCCTCCTCTGTTGCATGCATGTCAGTTTATTCTTCTCTCTCTCTCTCTCTCTCTCTCTCTTTCTTTTCTTTTCTGTGCAATGCTTCTTATCAGCTTCTGCTAGGTCACTATCTTGCAGTAATTCTGGACAGAGATGGGCTGGTCATCGTGACCTATATTCTGCTAACCTCCAGACTGGATTACCATGAAGTGTCATGCCTTGAAAATGACTTGGAAGCTTCAATTGATGCTAAATGTGGCTGACAGTATTTTGACTGGCACAGCCAGGCTTATGCATGATATGCCAGTTTTAATAGAACACACAAGGGTACTTTTTCACTTCTAGGCCCAGTTCAAGGTGTTATAATTCATTCAGCTTGGGACCCAAATACCTCTTCCAAATAGCTGCCTCTCTTCCCAAATCACAGACTGGACTGTGAAGACCCTGCTATATTCACACAGCCTGAATATTTACAGTTTGGTTTCAGTTACTCAAAATGTCTGGAAGCACATTTGTTTCTGTTGCACATGCTTGAGGCTGAATCTTTAACCTGTGTACATTCTTCATCCTTGGAAGCCACAAAAAGAAATGAAATCTCTGTCCCATCCAAGGCTTGCTTTGTGTTTGCTGTCACCAGCAATGAACGGAGGATTCCCCTTGCATGGAAGGAAATCCTGGGTGTTTTAGAAATGACATACTCAGTTTACATCACATTCTGTCAACATAGCTGTTGTGGCTGCAGGACAGAGGAACATGGCTGGGGTAATATTGCATTCTGGCAATCTGTCTGTGAGAAATGCAATCACTGTGTCATCCAGTAAGGCTTCTCTGTTTTGTACAAAGTTCTAAATGGCTCCTCTTTATTTAAGTACATCACAGGTCAAAACCATAGCTTCGAACTGTGCCCCAAAAATCAGTTGGAAGTCAGGACAGATGGTGGAGTATTGGTGTAATCTGCTCTTGGAAACCCAAGTCTATCAGGCAGATCACCATATTTTGTCTTTATTCAAAGACTGAGGACTACTTGTGAAACTTATTATTCTCATGTAGATGAATCTTGACAATCCTATTTGCAGAAGAAAATTCAAGCACAGCCCTGTATGCCATCAGCTGTTCACCCCCTTTATCACTTTATTGAGTCCAGTGGCTGGCTGTAATGAGCGTCCTTTAGTTTAGGATCTCTCTGCATATGACTTGGCCTCCTTCTTTGATAAGAAAGTGACCTCAATTGTTAATTCATTTTTTGGTTGAATGGCTCTCCACTTTCACTGCCATCAGGTGATTTACCACAACCATTCTCAATTCACCTATATTTTCTTTGTAATAACCTGTATTTACATATATTTCCATTTTGACTGTATGTATTCTTGCATTAATGACCATTCTTTGTCAAAGTTTTCTATAGGCCTGTTTCTTATATGTTACCTAAGTTGGCTATTTCCATATACTCATGCATTTTTCAGATCCAGTCAGATACGTCTGGAATGTCCTCACTCTTCCATTTCTTAGCAAAAATTGCAGTTGTCATCATAGAAAAGAATAATTTTCTATGTTTTGTCTCCAAGTCTTCCTCTAGTATTCCTAGTAAATACTGCAGAGGGAGGGAGATAGAGGAGCGGGGTGTAGTTAGTTTCTTTTGTTAGGGGTCGGTTGGGACATGGGCTGTAATGTATTTATTGTAATTTCAGATTGTTTTATTATTAGTTTGAATAAGGATGGATTTATTGTTGTATAATAGTACATGAGTTTTTATGCTGTTTGTAATTTGTATTGTGATGTATCTTATCTTGTTGTAAACCGCCATGATCATTGGAACGGCGGTATATAAATAACATTTCATTTCATTTCATTTTAGGGTCTTTTTTATATTTATATGCAAATTCTCACCAACCATTTCATAAATTTGAAACCAAAATTTTTGGGCCTTGTTACACAGCCACCACTTATGATATGTAGTACCTTTCCCTTCTTGGCATTTCCAATGTTTATTGTCGGTATTTTTATATTTTTAATTTTACTGCACAAGGCTTGGGGAACGGGAATGGGGCAGAACAGAAGGGAATGAAAATGGGGCAGAACGGGGAAAGGATGCATATTATCATACGGGAGAATGCCACTAATGTCACTGGGAGTCCCTGATCTGTTCCCCATCTGTCCCACAGCAGCCAATTTTCAAGAACTGTTCAGAACCATTCTTGAAAATCTAGCTCTATTTATCATCTATGTCCCATTATTCTAAACTGTTTCAACTGTTCAAATTGTCTTGTTTTAAAAGATGAATTATTTAATTTGGTTTCAGTCTTTTAAAATTATTGTTACTATTTTTGGTTGTTTATTTTATTACAGTCAGCCCACTGTATCTGTGGGGGTTCCACCCACGCACCCCTGCAGATAGTAAAATGTACAGGACCTCAAGTCCCATTATTGTCAATGGATGCACAGCATGCACTTGACTGTGTTGGCATGTAGTGCACTTGATGCCATTGACTATAATGGGGAGGGGCGTCTGCCAATGTTCCAGTCTGCAGATGGCTAGACCATCAATGTAGAGGGCCCACGGTATATATTTTATTTTATTTTATTTTATGCTGCCCTGAGATCCTTGGGAAGGATATATGTATTTTGGTTATGATGATGGCAGCGGTGGTGATGGTAATGATGACATTCCACATGTTGCTCCCTTCCTCATTCTGCCAGGACAGGTAGAGGTGGCACTTTCTCCTGGTTCTTGCTGATGCCACCCAACATATACAAGCACCAGCCACTGCCATTACAGCCTCCCACAAGGACAGGACCGTCACAGGCAATGACTGCCTCTGATTGCCATTCACCTTATGAGAAGCTCCTTCCACTTGCCACTTTCTCTGGACAGCGGTACTTTTGTACTAGTAGTGATTAAGGCTCATTCATCCACTTGCTTGGAATAACACAACCCTCCAACTTCTATGCCACCCTGTCTGTAAATAAACTATATGAAATGAATTTATATTTCTATGGCTGCATCCACACTGCAGAAATAATTCAGTTTGACACCGCTTTAACTGCCATTACTCAATGCTGTGGAACTTTGGGAACTGTAGTTTGTTGTGGCTGCAGACAAAACTGGTGAAGCTTTAAACACAAAGTTGCTAATCTGAACAAAATGGTAGTTCCTCGGTTAAATGGTAGCTTTACAGTTAAAACTACACTCCTCCACAAAATGTGCAGTAATAAACATGTGCATCTTTTGGGTGCTACAGGTCTCTTCTGCTGTTTTTGCTGAAAACAGCTAACCTAGCATACATCTCTTGCGTCACACCTGCCCTGGTGCTTAAATGGAGGAAATCTGCGTCAAGACTCCACTCTGGAGCCACGACAAACTACAATTCCCAGAGTTCCACAGCGTTGAGTCATGGCAGTTAATGTGGTGTCAAACGAGATTATTTCTGCAGTATGGATTCAGCCTATGAGTGTTTCTAGCTTTTGTTTTGTAAGGCCTTCCATTTTTTTTCCTAGAATGTCCTCCATTGTGTGGTGCCTTGTTCACCTTTGAGCTTAGGGCATTCTTCCACCTTCAAAACCATGTGTTCCTTGAAAAGAACTGCTGGAAGGGAAATGGGAAGAAGGGACCACCAGCAGCCTTGGGAGTAAGGTGACCAGATGTCCTCCTTGTCCAAAGTAGGCCCTCCATTTTGGAGCCTAAGAAGTATGCATTTGGAGCCAGTGGCATCATCAGAAGGGTGCTGGGGGTGCAGACCATACCAGGTGACACCCGAATGGTGGAAGAGTGACACTGCTGTTCCTCAGACACCTCCCTTTGGGCAGAAAGGAGCTGTGGCATTCATCTGCTTCCCTTTAAAATGCTTTAAGACAGTGGTTCTCAACCTTCCTAATGCTGCCTGCCACCCTTTAATTCTGTTCCTCATACTGTGGTGTCTTGGTTCCTAAGACCATCAGAAATCTATGTTTTCCATTGGTCTCAGGCGACCCCCGTGAAAGGGTTGTTCGCCCTCGAAGAGGTCATGACCCACAGGTTGAGAAGTGCTGCTATAAGAGAAAGTGGGAGCAGGGCCATGCTCAGTGGTTCTGAGGAAGGAGAGGCCCCAGAACTTGTTTTAAAAAAAATAAAATTTCACATTTCAAAATTTGATCTTTTTTTTTAAAAAAATCCTTTAAAAGCATCACATTTTAACCAAATCTTTGCTGCTTGTGTGTAAATACACTGAGGCTGTACGTATGGTATTGTAATTTTGAAGGTCTATAAGTTTTAATTTCTCCAGCTGTTGATGTCCCAAGAAAGAGCACCACCGTTCAGTGTCCTATATGGGAACTGCGAGGGAGGAGGAAGACGAGTGCAAAGAAGCAAGACCAAGGATGCTGTCTGGTGTGAAATGGGAGCAGGAGGAGGCCAGTGGGGTCAAGGGGGGGATGGCACCAAGCCTAGTGACGCCACTCTTTGCAGCTTTGCTTGGGTTATTGCAGGGGTCAGGGTCACACGTCCTCCATGATTTTTCCGGAATGTCCTCCATGTGTCCGGACGCTGCTCCCTTGGATGCTCAGGGGACGCTGGCTTGCCCAGCCTTGCCTCGGGGAGCGTGGCAGGGTCCTCCTGAGCGCGAGACGCTTTCCCCGGGAAAAAGAGAGAGATGGGGGGGGCTCCTGATTGGCCCTCTGAGGCCCCGCCCCCTCCTCCCCCGGCCCTCCGTGGCGCGTGCCACTTAAAGGGCTCCCCGGCGGGCGCGCGCCCCGGGAGAGGAATGCCATTGCTGGCCCTGGAGAAAGCAAGCAAGCAAGCGCCGGAGGCAGGAAGGAAAGAAGGGGCCCCGGAGCTCTGCAAGGAAAGAGCAGCCTGTGCCCCCTGCCTGCCCCTCTTGCCCCTCTCGCCCATGAAGAAGCAGCCGCCCTCCCAGAGTTGATGCTCCTCCGCTCCCTCCAGCCATGAGCTGCCTGGATGTTATGTACCAAGTCTATGGTCCTCCCCAGCCTTACTTCGCAGCAGCCTACACTCCCTACCACCAGGTAAGGAGAAAGAGAGAGGGGCTGAGAGAATGTGACTTGATGGAGCGAAAGCGGGCTGAGAGAGTGTGACTTGCCGGAAAGAGGGAGGAGGCTTAGAGAATGTGACTTGGAGAGAGGGAGGAGGCTGAGAGAGTATGATTTGCGGAAGACACAGAGGCTGTGAGACAGTGAGTTGCCAGAGAAGAGGGGCTGAGAGAATGTGACTTGATGGAGCGAAAGCGGGTTGAGAGAGTGTGACTTGCAGAAGAGAGAAAGGCTGAGGGGAGGGGGAGGGAAGAACTGGGATATTGAGTTTTGTATGGATTCTTTTAATTGTAAGCAGCCTCGATTGTCTTTGACAGAGAGGCGGGATAAAAATAAAGCTTATTATTATTATTATTATTATTATTATTATTATTAGAGATTGTGGCTTGCTGGAGAGCAGGAGGAGGCATAGAGAGTGTGACTTGCAGAAGAGAGAGAGGCTGAGAGAGTGTGACTACGGGTCCCCCAGTGGGTTGCCATGGTCGATATTTATTTATTTATTTGTTCGTTCATTCATTTCCTTTTTATGCCGCCTTTCTCCCAGGAGGGACCCAAGGCGGCTCATAGATAATTTTTAAAAAATTTTTAAAAATCTCCGTAAAATTCACTCAATTGGTTTTACTTAGGTATTCTGGGAAGGCTAGTTTGTTGCGGCTCCAGAGTAACTGCAGAAATAACCCGGTCTGGCAGCGCTTTAACTCTTTATGTGGCTCTTTGCTATGGAATTCTGGGAATTAGAGTATGGAATTCTGGGAGTTGGAGTTTGTTGTGGAGCCCATCTGGGCTCCACAACAAACTCCAACTCCCAGAATTCCATAACAAAGAGTCAGACCAAGAATTAAAGCGCTGCCAAACCGGGTTATTTCTGCAGTGCGGATTCAGCCTATGGTGGTGGCTCTTCACTCCCGAGCAAAATATCTTCTGGGTTCCAGCCTTTGCCTGTTTAAATCCCATTGGCATCCATGGGATTTCTACCTCCGCGGAATGATCGCCCGATTGTCTTCGAACCGAATTGCAAAACCGCAGTTGTTAAAACTTATCCTCCCCCCAAAAGAAAAAAGAAAGGAATTGAGACACTACCTTTAATCTTTTAAAGGATACTTCGCAAACATCTTTGAAAGATAAGAGTGATATTTGGATAACTAATGGTATGTTGACAGATATTCGTCAAAAAGAGGTGAATATCCATGTATACTTTCATGGAATTGAAATGGAAATGGAAATGAAGTAACTAGTTCTTCTTGAACTTGGAGTTTCGTTCCTCGAATCGGACTGAAACGCATCTCCGATTTAAAGAAATCTGGGTTTTCGCTGCAAGTTTTTGAACAGGAGTTTTGTCCAGAAGTTTTGGAAATTCAAGTCTGGAAGGAAAACAAGAATAACAAAAACAAATAAACCCCCAATGGTCCGGAAAGATAAGATGACTGGACTCGGTCTGATATATTTTTCAACCAATAATAATAATAATAATAATAATTTAATAGGATTTATTGAGGCAGACATGTGAAAACGCTCACCAACTGCCCCAAAAGCCAAGCCAATATTTTTTTCTCTAACAGAAGATGCGAGAGAATTTAGGGTGGTTTTTTTCCCCATTGCTTTCCCGGTCTCTTCTTGAAGTAACTTTTGGCCCAAAACACACTGCAGAAACAATCCAGTCTGAGACCTCTTTAGCTGCCTTGGCTCAGTGCTATTAGGGAATCCTGGAAACTAGTTTATTGTGGCCCCAGAGCTCTCTCTGACAGAGAAGGCTCAATGTCTCACAAAACTACACTTCCCAGAATTTCCTAGCATTGAGCCAGGGCAGTTAAAGTAGTTTCAAACTGGATTATTTCTGCAGTGTGTTTTGGACCTTTGCTTTTAGCCGAGGCGATCTCTGCGGGATTGTGCGCCTGATTCTTTAAGAAGCAGAAGCCTTTCGCTCCTGGAAATAATATATATTTGCCTTGATTATTTTATAGAGGAAACCTTCCATAAGTCGCTTAAAACAAGAACAAGCGGCCATGCAATCCGGAGGGAGTCGCGATCTCCAGCGCAATCCGATTCCTCTCTGCTCGGAAATAATTATCTTCATTTGTAGTATTTATACCCCGCTCTTCAACCAAAAGGCTGTCAGGGCGGCTTACATGTTTTGTTGAATTAGGCATTTCCCTGCCTTCAGGTTTACAATCTTAAGAAGCCCAACAGTGCGAAGGAAGTTGTTTCAAATGCAAGGCTACAACTCCCCAATTCCCTATCAAGCCTGCTCTGGGAATTTCAATAAATGTGTTGCCTCATATAAAATAGAATAATTTTTTTAAACAGTTTGGGACGGAATCCGGATTGGAGTTTGCGTTTTTGTTTTATTTTATTCCTCTCCTCTTGCGCGAAACTGAAATGCCGCATTAAGGAAGATGAAATTAAGCAAGGATATGATAGGAGCCGCTTACTCACTCTTTCCCACTGGTTTAGATTAGGATGATCTCATCCGCGAATTCCCTGCAACCCGTAGTATTTATTTACCCCGGCTCCGATGTGAGGTTAGAGCCTGCCCTGATGCAAGGATGAAGTGTGTCCTGTCTACGTCCGCACTGCAGAAATAATCCACTTTGACTGCCATGGCTCAATGCGATGAAGTTGTGGGATCTGTAGTTTTTGTTGTGGCACCAGAGCGCTCTGACAGAGAAGGCTAAATATCTCACAAAACTGCAGATCCCAGAATTCCATAGCACTGGTCCAGGGCAGTTGAAGTGGCGTCGAACTGGGTTGTTTTGGCAGGGCATCCATGGCCTTATTAACAAGTGTCTCTTCGCTGAAACGAAGAAATATAAAAAGTAACTAAATTGCTCGCTTCTCCGTATTTCTGCCATTGTGCAAACTGGTGTCAAAAGTCCAGTCCGCACTGCAGAAATAATCCACTTTGAGGCTGCTTTAACAATGCTCGCCTCAATGCTACGAAATCCTGGGGATTGTAGTTTATTGTGGCGCCAGAGCTCTATGACAGAGAAGGCTAAATGTCTCGCAAAATGAATGTCTCATAAAATGTCTCTACAGTTCCCAGGATTCCCTAGCATTGAGCCAGGGCAGTTAGAGTGGTCTCAAACTGGATTATTTCTGCAGTGTGCTTTGGACCAAAGGTACTTAATTCTTGTCCCTTTCCATCTATGGAGGGAGCCATGTATTGATTTCATCATGAGAGTTTTGTGTGGGTTTTGTGGGGCTGTGTGCCATGTTCTAGAAGAGCCACATAGCCCGAAAAAGACACAAAAAACTATGGATGCCGGCATCCTTCTGACCTGAGGCTGAAGCCACAGGCGGCAATAAAAGCAGCCCGACGCCACTCCTGTAACTGTGGGATCCTTGGATTTGTAGTTTGGTGAGAAAACAGAGCTCTCTGACAGACCAAACTGGGAACGCCTTACCAAACTACAGATCCCACGATTCGACGGAATAGAGTCATGGCAGTTAAAGCGGGGTCAGACTGCTTGGTGTGTTCAGTCTGAAGACCAGGTGAGTCTTTTTGGGTGGCATCCCTGGCTGCATCTACACTGGAGGGAGAACCCGGTTTGGCACCGCTTTAACTCTTTTCTGGCTCAAGGCTATGGAATTCTGGGAGCTGGAGTTTGTTGTGGGGCCCAGAGAGGACCAGATTTCGAGATTTACGAGGCGGCAAAATGTCAATTATTTAGTCAGTTTGCCAAGACTGAGATTCATTGGAAGAAAAGAAGTTGGTGGCATGAGCTTTAATGTAAAATATGCACCTGAGGATCCACCAAAGCGTCTTTTTTCCCCCAGTTGGACTCGAAAAGGGCGCTGCAAGGTCCCTTGGCCTTCATGACTGGTCTTCCAGACGAACGCAGCTCCATTCAGCCACTTCTTCTCGCCAACGCGGCCTTTTCGCTTCTCTCTTTCCACCAAATTCCCAGCAACGAAATCGGAGTTCAAGGCTAACCGGAACGAATGGAAGAACATCCCCAATCCACAAAACAGCAATACAGTACCTTTATTGGCCAACCTCAAATACATGTTCCAGACTGAGAAATAATCCGGTTCAACCGCCCAGGCTCACTGCTAGGGGTTTTGTGAGGCATTTAGCCTTCTCTGTCAGACAGCTCTGGTGCCACAACAAACTACAAATCCCAGGATTCCATAGCCTTGAGCCAGGGCAGGGCATTTCTCCAATGTGGATGCAGCCCTACTAGTTTTCTTTATCTGGACGTTTGGATCCTCTGACTGGCACCTGAAGTGTATTATTGGTATGCTGAGGCATCTTGCAGCACCTTTGAGACTGACTGACTGACAGAAAGAAAGAAGTTGGCAGCATGAGCTTTTCTAGACCTGAGCCCGTTTTGGAGTGGAGAATCCAGAGACAGACCTATATAACCCACACAAAACCATAAAGCCTTGTAAGCCCGATAATATATAAGCTATAGAAAACCTTGCAGGTATGGAGTTGTGGTGGCAAGTCCATGCATCTCCATCTCCATCCATACAAGGTTTTGGATGAGAACTGACATTTTCACACACAAATGGCTTATACAGTATAGGTCTGTCTCTGTGTTCTCCACTCCAAACATGCATTTGAATCTAGGAAAGCTCAGGCTGCCAACTTCTTTCTTTCAGTGAGGCTCAAAGGTGCTGCAAGATCCCTTGGCATTATTGATTTTCCTGACTATGCCGGCTGTGTCTTTGAATTCTACTAGGTGTAGTTGTTGTTGTTGTTGTTAAAGCTAACTTGATCCACTTTGAACGCCTGAGGAAGCCACAGAGCGGGGGTGCGCAAGTGAGGCCAAGACACACTGCAGGAATAATAATCCAGTCTGAGACCGCTTTAACTGCCATGGCCCAATGCTAGGGAATCCTGGAAATTATAGTTTTGTGAGACATTTAGCCTTCTCTCTCTGAGAGCTCTGGTGCCACAACAAATTACAGTTCCCAAGATTCCCTAGCATTGAGCAAGGGCAGTTAAAGCGGTCTCAAAGTGGGTTATTTCTGCAGTGTGTTTCGGGCCTTGAGGGCTGCCCTTGCGCTCCTCCAACGGAGGAGGAAGAGTATGTAGAGAGATCTTGTGGCACCTTTGAGACTCATTGGAAGAAAGAAGTTGGCAGCATGAGCTTTCGTAGGCTTCAATCTACTTCCTAGATGCATTTGGTGGAAGTTTCTGTTATTCCTGGGATGCCAAAAAGCTACTTCATTAGATTGTATAATGCATATGTTTAAGGATTGTGTTCGAATGGCTTGAAACTTAAAACGTCCAGTCAATACTGCAGCCTTGTTTTCATGAAAATAATAATAATAATAATAATAATAATAATAATAATAATAATAATAATAAAACAACAACAACAACAACAACTAGCTCTGTTTAACTGGCATTATATGTAACTCCTCATTTCTGAGCTGTGCCCGGAAGTAAGTTGCAGTCAGGGAATACAACTTCCATCAAATGCCACGAGGCTACAGTTGGCAAAATCTTTAAAATGCCAAAAGACTATTTGTATATGTGTGTGTGTGTGTGTGTGTGTGTGTGTGTGTTTGTGTTGCAGCAGACTAACAAACCTACCACACCACTTGGCAGGATCAGTTCAGTTGTTCTCAACATCCCAGTCCAGTCCAGTCGTGCTTCATGATCCTTCCTGATCTATTGTAACATCGAAACTCTGACTTAGATCAACAATAAATCAGTACATAAAGGGATCTTGCAGCATCTTTGAGACTAAAAGATCGTAGGCTTAAGTCTACTTCATCAGATGCATGGAGTGAATGACTTCATGGTCCCTTTGTGTACTGATCCAGACCCAGACTAACACTGCTGTGTCTTTGAATAAATCAGTTCAGTTTGTTCCTCATTTCCCTGAATCTTGATGCTTGTGAAACAAGAGACTACAGTACAGTGGGCCCTTGGTATCCACTGAGGTTTGGCCCCAGGACCTCCTGGGATGCCAGCATTTGCAGATGTTCAATTGCTACTAAATACAAATGCCATAGTAAAATGGTGTCCCTTATATAAAATGGCAAAGTCCACAGTTGGCTTTTCTATATATATTTTAAATATTTTGAAGCTGTGGATGATTTTACCCATGGATAAGAAATCCGTGGACATGGAAGGCTGAGTGTATGTACAAGAGAGCATGTGTGTGTATGAAAGATAAACTGTAATGTCTCCAGGCATCATATGTAACCTCAAAGGTGCCTGGAATCTGTGGTAGAGACTGCTTCCTCTCTTCTCAAGACATGAGTCCTAACATTGCTGAGCAATTCTTCAACCTAAAACTTTTGTTTTGTTAGTCAGGACTTAGGCAAACTGTGTATATACTGATGTTCAAAAACGTATGTTTCAAGGTAACACATAGTAAATGCTCTAAGGTACATAACCTGACTCCTGCTTGTTTGCCTTGTTTTGCAGAAGTCAGTCTCAGAGGGATATGACAGAAATTCTGCTCATTTCTCAGCAGATTTTGCCAAAGGAGAGACCAGTCTTCATCTTTCCCAAAAGGATCTCTAGGTCTTCTATTGAACCAGTCTTCATTTCTCCCCAGAGGGTCTAACACCCTGGGAAACTACCCCCTAGTCCAACTGGGTTTACACAGAGATATTGGCAGTAACTATCCACACATCTTCTTGTTGTTGTGTGCCTTCAGGTTGTTTCCGACTTATGATGACCCTAAGGTGAACCTATCATGGGGTTTTCTTGGCAAGATTTGTTCAGAGGTAGTTTCCCATTACCTTTCCCTTAGGCTGAGAGTGTGTGACTTGCTCAAGATCACCCAGTGAGTTTCATGGCTGAGCAGAGAATTGAACACTGGTCTCCAGACTCACAATCCAACACTCAAACCACTAGGCCACACTTGCAATGGTGCATCCCAACTAGAGTAAACCAAATGAATTGATTGAATTGGAAGTCAACATTTCTGTAAATCTCATTGATTCAAATGAGTCTACTTCATTTGGGCGTACCACTTGATTTAGGCCAGAGTGTTTTATTAAAACATGAAGCTGAAGGACATAACATTGATTCTCCTCTCTTACCTGGAAAGGCAATGCTGTACAAATGTTGCTCTGCCAATTGACACACTCCTTGACAATCTGAGGGGGCCTGATGTGTGCACTGGACCCTAATTGGCTTTTGCTCTCCTCCACAGAAACTCGCCTTCTACTCGAAAATGCAGGAAGCCGCTGAGAGTGCCACCAGTGCCAGCACAAGTGGGAGCGGCAGCACCAGCAGTGCCAGCAGCTCTTTCTCCAGCCACACTGCCCCTGCCAGCATCAAAGAGGAAGAGTGCAGCCCAGAGAAAGAGCGCCCCCCGGAGGCTGAGTACATCAGCTCCAGATGTGTCCTGTTCACCTATTTCCAAGGGGACATCAGTGCCGTGGTGGACGAGCACTTCAGCCGAGCCCTCAGCCAACCCAGCAGCTACGCATCCAGCAGCACCAGTGCGAAGGCCACTACAGCTGCTAGGAGCACCAGCTCTTGGAGGGGTGAGCCCATAGGCCTCTCAGTCATGTCTGATCCTTGTGGTGGTGTCTCTCTGAGTGCAGCACTGGGAAACCACCACCTGTCTTTGCCTTCAGAGTAAGAACTTGTTGATGTGGAAGACAGGGTTACTTCTGTTTCACACCTGGGGCTAAAGATGCTGCATGCCTGTTAGTGTCTAGTGTGGAGGTCACAAGAGCAATCCACTTGGAGCAATGCCTTCTAGCAGAGTTGTGTCTATTTTGTTGGTAATCCACTTTAAGCTTCACCTGTGAAAGCTGAGGGGGAGAGATGCAGGACCTGGGAAAGGACAGGCTTAGGGAGCTAGGTATGTTTATTCTGGAGAGGAAAAGATTAAGAAGTGATATGATAGCCCTGTTTAAATACTTGAAAGGATGTCACATTGAGGATGGAACAAGCTTGTTTTCTGCTGTTCCAGAGAGTAGGACCTGGAACAATGGATGCAAGCTACAGGAACCAATTCCACCTCAACATTAGGAGGAACTTCCTGACAGTAAGGGCTGTTCAACAGTGGAATACACTTCCTTGGAGTGTAGTGGAGTCTCCTTCTTTAGAGGTCTTTAAACAGGCTGGATGGCCATCTGTCAGGCATGCTTTGATTATGAGTTCCTGAATAGCAGTGGGTTGGACTGGATAGCCCTTGTGCTCTCTTCCAACTCTATGATTCTATGATTCTAAGTTACTTTTTGAACTCTTCCAAACTGTGAGAAATGTTTTAGGGCATGTCCCCATTACAACTTTGGGCTAGTCTACCCAATTAAAATACCCCTCATTCCAGTCAAAGAGAATGCCATTCAGCTACATCTAATTTTCAGACTTTTTGTAGAGGGGTGTGTGAAAAAGTCCACAGAAATAAGCTTTGTGATTTTTTTTTTTACTGGAGTATCTGTGGAAGTCTGCAGAAATGCATATTATCACACATGTGGCCAACCATCTGCTTTGCAGATGGCTGCACATTTTCAGCAGAGAAAGGGTGAATAGAAGTGAATAGATGTGAAGACAATTAATGGTCAATGTGAATCTGCAAGAATCTGCAGCAGTGCACATAGTATACTTACACATAGACTACCCCTTTGATGGCATGGCACTCCTTTTCTGGGAGTTTGAAGTAAAGACTTAAGGTGCCAGAAGTCTCTTTTGCTGTATATACAAAAGTGGCCATGTTGACATCCAAGTGGGCTATAATCCCTTAAAGAAGAACATTTTGTTCTAAAAGGCATGGGAAGAATGTTGCTGAACTGCATTTCCCATCATCCTTCACAATCTAGAGGCCATGTGATTCACCCTCTGTTCAGGGTCATAGGTTAAAATGTTTCCCTACAGGCTTTTCTTGTATTACATTTCTAAATGTCAGTTTTATGTCCATTTATACTCTTGCGTAGAGACTACTGAGTTTGTCATATGTACCTGTACATACCTTTGAAAGTTTTAAAAGCAACAGTCCTAAAGGTGAATTTCAAAGACCAGGCACCACAAGAGAATGCAGAGATGCCATTATAACAATGGCTCATGCTCTTCTGTCCAAGGTTTCCCCCCGCCTGCCGCTGCCCCTGAAATTTGGAAAATCTTCCTTATCATCATCACTCCCTTCTCCATGCAGAAGGGAGATTTGTATAATATGAGATTGACTAATTATAGCATCAGGAATAAAAGCATAGTTGATACTATGCTGTGCCAGTGCAGAATATAAAACAAATGCTGTGCACTAAAGGTAGTTTCTGAGCACTTTACAGAATTCATAGTAGTGATAATCTTCTTTCACGTCAGACTCATAATTGGGTATCTTGTAACTGAGTGCAACGCCTAACAATCATTAAATGCATCATGGTGTCTGCCACAGCTATTAGTTTAGAAGTAGATTCCCAGGGTGTTAGCTCTGTTTCAGGAAAAGATAAAGACTGGTTCAATTAAGATTCAAGCTGCACCTTCACTGCAGAAACAATCCAATTTGATGCCACTTTAACTGCCTTGGCTCAATGCTATGGAATTCTGGGAATTTGTCATCTGTTATGGCCCCAGAGCTCTCTGACAGAGAAGGCTAAATGCCTCACAAAACTACAATTCATGGAATTCCATAGCATTAAGCCATGACAATTAGTGGTGTCAAATTGGATTATTTCGGCAGTGAAGATGCAGCTTGAGTCTTAGTTGGTTGGCTGGTTGATATAATGTCTGCAGTGCAGATACAGCCTCAGTCTTATTTTGCAGAGTTCACAAACTGAAAGTGCTGGATCTTTCTGAGAGTAGTTTTAGTAAAGTATGGCAAACAGGCAGTATGCAGGTTTCATAGCTAAAAAAATTACTAATTACTAAAATTACTAATACCTTCAAGGAGTGCTTGCTGCTATCCCATGGTGGTTTTCCCATGGAATTGACAAAAAGGGATCCAGAATGGCTAATGGCTTTAATTCCAGAGTAATAAAACAATGGTAGGGTTGCCATAAATCAGGACCTCCGAACCGGGACAAATGTAGGACAACATTTTCAAATGTAGGACACTTTTTTTTAAAGCAGATCCAAGCCTCTCACTCCCAGTTTCACTTTCCTCTCCCCCCCCCCCGACCCCTTCGGGGGAGAGGAAATCCCCAGAAAGGAGAAGCCTGGGCAGCGGAGGACAAGCCTAGACTGAGGACACAGGCTCCTGAGGGACTTGTGTGCTCGGCCCAGGCCTGTCCTCCGAGGCCACTCTCCTCTTCCCAGACCTCCCCTTTCCCCCAAAGGGCTCTTTGGAGGGAAGGGAAGGAAGGCAGGAAGGGAGAGGAGAGACCTGGGCACTAGCCCGGTCCTGCTCTTCCCGGACCTCCCCTTTCCTGCAAAGGGCTCTTTTTGGAGCCCTTTGAAGAGAAGGGAAAGGAACGAGGACTTGGTGGCTGCGGAGGACAGCCCCAGGCCTCTCCTCAGAGGCTTCATTTTCCTCAGGCCAAAGGGAGAAGCCTGACCCAAGCAGGGAAGGTAAGTAGGGAACTAGGGAGGGAAGGAGGGAAGGGGGAGGCAAGGCGAGGGACTTTTGTCCCCAATCCGACATCCCATGCTTCTTCACTGAGACTCTACTGTACACAGAAAGTGCTCTTTGGGGGGGGGACCTTTGAAAATGGGCACCCACCTCCTCCTCCTCCTTCTGTTTCCCCCTCTTCCTCCTCCTCGCCATGCACTAAGAAAGGGCACTTTTCCCTTCCCCTGGCTGGCCCAGAGTCTCACTCCCCCTCCTCCTCCAAGGGTCTACCTCCTCCTTGAGGCTGGCCAATGGCAGAGTGGGGCTGGAAAGAGCTCCGCTCCAGCTGCTGTGCCATTGGCCAGCCAGCCTCAAGGGGATGAGTGTTCCCTTTAGGCACGATAATACAAGCACGGGCACAGCAGGGTTATGGCATCCCTAGTTGTGACAATACCTGGATAGTCAGACAGGTAGAATGAACAGGGACACAACCTGAGGTGAGGTGGACCGTAATGAATTGTTTTGCAATGGGGTTTATTTAATATCTATTGCAAAAGAGGAACATAAAAGGGGCTGGGGGGGGGGGGGATTGACCAGATCTCCTTCAGTATTTGTTTTATTACTGTCTAGGTCTCCCACATATCCTTAGGTTGGTGCGACCCCTTACCTAGTTTCCACAGGTCATCATGACCTCTCCAAAAACATGACCAATGCTAGATATTAATTATGAAACTTCATATCCACCTAGAAGGGTGTAGGATATGCTAACAGTGGACTGAACACAGGCCAAAGGAAAATATCAGGATTCTGAAGGAGGTGGGCCACTGTTCCCTCCACTCTAGAGCCCTATGGATTTATTGATTTATTAAAAAAAACAAGCATTCGTTTAAGTTCTGAATCAAGGTTAGCTCATGTCGACTCAGGCTGGTCAGCTGAACAAACTCATGTTGTCCATGTGCCTCCAAGTCATGCATCAACTTATGGTGACCCCATGAATTTCATCAAGTTTTCATAGGCAAGGAATCCTCAAAGGTGGTTTTGCCAGTTCCTACCTCTAAGATACAGCCTACAGCGCCCGGTATTTGCCAGCAGTCTCTCATTCAAGTACAGTACTAACCAAGGCTGAGCCTGCTTAGCTTCCAAGATTAGGCAGAGTCTGGTACCTTTATGTTACCTGACAAAATCCTCAACTCTTTAAAGCAATTTAATGTTGTTTCTTGTATATAAAAATAGAAAAGTAGTTAGTCTTTAGTATGTGTCGGGGAGTCTGTGGGCTAAGGCATTTTAAAGAAAAATAGTTGTTGTTTTTAAGGCACAAGCTCTCATTAGCCAGTGCCAGCTTCCCTCAGGATACACACATACACAATTTATATATGAAAAGAGCCAGCGTGGTGTAGTGGTTTGAGCATTGTGATACAACTCTGGAGAGCAGGGTTCAAATACCCATGCAGCCATTGAAACCCATTAGGTGACCTTGGGCAAATCACATGCTCTCAGCCTCAGAGGAAGACAAAGGCAAAGGCTTCTCTGAACAAAACTTGCCAAAAAAACCCCATGAGAGGTGCGCCTTACGGTCGCCATAGGTCAGAAACTACCTGAAGGCACACAGCACACAATTAGAGATGAAGTAGACTCTGGGCTGTGAAAGTTTGTCATGATAAGAGCAGACTTAAAATACCACAGACTTTATTGTGGTTTTTCAATGTGACTGAATGGTCACAAACTTATTACTGGCCCTGTAAAATATGATGAAGATTTTATTTATATTTAATTTTTATCTCTGCCTTGCCACTCAGCCTGCAGAGCCCTCCAAAGCAATGTTTTTGAATATTATTTAAAAACAGATCAAAACAATTTATTTTTTAAAAAAGCATGCATAATTCCAACAGTCAAAAAAGCCATCCCACATTTTAAGGACCGACAGTCATGTGAAACAGTGCTATCCTTGCTGCCTGCTGGAAACTTATGGAGGACAGGGCAGTCCGACTTCCCCCGGGAAGGAGTTGTATACAGCTCAGGTGCTGCAACAGAAAAAGTCCTGTCACATACACATACTAACCTAGCCTCCGAGAGCAGTCATGGGATATATAAGAGGGCCACCGCCAAGGATCTCATAATTCAAGCAGGCTCATCAAAAAGGAGACAACCTTTCAGGCTCCTCTTGAACAAGCTCAGTTTTCTTGACAGTTGTCCTGTCTGTTGGCCCAACTAAAGACCTGAGTTGTTTAAGAAGGGTTAAGGAATTAACAGAGTAATAATAACTCACCAAGACCTGCTCTAGTCTTGGCCTAACTGTGAGGCAACATATGGGCCACATCCTTGGGCTGGGAAAGGTTTGAGTCTGGCAGAACAATGCTCTTCTCTCACTCCACCCTTCATCTGTCCCTGCTTTGGCTCATCTGCCAGCAGTGCAGTTGTGCTGGCTGATCCCTGAGAACAGGCCGCAGTAAGGCTTTGCACTAACAGAAGAGCAATTTACCAGGCACAAGAGACTGATGCTTTTTTCTAAACCCCTCTAATTCTGTCTCAGAGATGTGCTAGCTGCAGGGGCTTAAGAACTGATAGAAGCCTCTTCTGCTGGCTGAATAGCTTTTATGCTGGTATAAACCCCCCCTCTCTTTTTGCCAACTGATCTTAGAGATCAGTGGCCCAGGCGCTATGTCACTCTGCCATTACAAAGTTAGGCCACAGCACAGTAGTCCTAAGTAATTTCCAATGTCCTTAGCCTGGGAAAACAGCTTCAGCTAGTCTCCTGTCGGCCCAGCTGCTCCTCTCAGCCATATTGGTGATGTACGATTGTGCTCTAAGACAGTTATACTCAGGCTATCTGAAGGCAAACAGGGAAAAAAGACCCAAAAAATAATAATAATTCTAAAATGTCACAACAGAGAGAAAAGTGACACAACAGAGTTGCAGTCCTGTTCTGCAACTGCTGTTGTTAACAGAATCTGTCCTGCAAGCTTTAAAAGAAGTAGCCATGTCATGCTCTTGCAGCATTAAAAAAAGGGTGGGATGTGGCAGTACCTTTATGACTAACTCATTTTTATTAATGCATGAAAATAAAATACTACTTGGTACTGCATTTGAAGAAGTCAGTTGATATCCACGAAAGTTCATGATGCGTTGTCACACTTCTTTTTTCTGCTCCCCCTTCTCTCCTCATTTTTACACCATGAAAGCCATTCACTGTGTCTAGCAATAACAGGATTGAAGGCAGTAGTAAAAGAGGGAGCTACAGGTGGATTGATTCAATTAAGGAAGCCACAGCCTTGAGTTTGCAAGATCTGATCATGGCAGTGGGTGACTGGGGATGTTGGAGGTCTCTTATTCCTAGGGTCACCTTGTTGCATTTGACTTGCCTAACAACAATAGGTAGAATTGAATGACATATCTGTGTTACTCTGGATCAGTATGCAGAGGGATCTTGCAGCACCTGTGAGACTAACAGAGGTAGAAAGAAGTTGGTAGCGTAAGTTTTCATAGACTTAAGTCTACGTCCTCAGATGCATGGAGTGAAATGTGAAGGAACAGACCTGTATAAGCAGGCTGCCAGAATAGCAATAGAAATGTAAAATTTGTGGGTATGGCAAAGAGGTGACAAGTTCCATTTTAATGATGTTAAAACTGTTTAAGTTGGATTTTAACAATCCCTCCCTGGAGGGAATCTAGAAGAACTTGAGCCTGATAGTTCCCCCAAAGATTTTACCAATTCACTTCTCGGTAGATGCATGTAAAAGCGGGTAAGACTGTTTCTCTCATAGAAGGTGGTTACCATCTCTTTCTTATGTGCCTTCAAGTCGGTCAAGTTGTTTCTGACTTATGGCGATCCTAAGGTGAACCTATTATAGGGTTTTCTTGGTAAATTTCTTCAGAGGGGGTTTGCCTTTGCCATCCTCTGAGGCTGAGAGAGTGTGACTTGCCCAAGGTCACTGAGCTGGGATTCAAACCCAGAGTTGTAGTCCAACACTGACAGCACTACACCATGCTGTCTCTAGAGTTACCATACCCTCCTTTTCCAAATAATGTTCTCCTTTTCTGAGCTAAATTGTCTGTCTGGGCCAATTGTTAGCATTATGAAATATATCTGAATGATCAGTGAACATGGTTGTGAATTTAAATAGAACGGAGTTTAGGAATATTTCTAGGAGCATCTACATACTGAGGGCATTTAAAGTGAGAGTCATCATAGTGATCAGCTGGTAAACATGTTTTCTTTTTTACTGTGCAAAATATGATAACCCCTTTGTGCAATTCCATTATTTTCTGGGTTGTTGTTTTGTTTGTTTCTCTTTGAAGGGTTGCTTACAGAGAGCTGGATCCAATTGTTGGTTCCAGTGAGAATAGCCCCCTTGAACCCAATGAATAAACCAACAGTTAAGCAGATTGCAGTGGCTCAGTGGGTCTACTTGAACTAAGCACTGGATTTAGAACCCCCCCCCCCCCCCCCAAAAACCCCTTATTTTCCGGCATGAACGGCAGGGAAAGGCTGGTCAACCTTGTTGTTCTTCTAAATTGGGAATTTCCTGCTCCTGGGATGGGCTCCAAATGCCTTCTTGCAGGAGTCAGTCTCTTGGCCCAAGTACAGCAAAGGCAGGCTGTGGAAAAGGACCTCCTGGCAGAGGACCTGGCTCTGCCCATGAGCCCAAAGGAGGGCAGGAAGGGCCTCAGCCAGGGAGCCCAAAAACATTGGGAGGGAAAAAGAAAGAAATCCCTGCGCATGGCTGGGAAAGGGCTGAGGCTGGGAGGCAACAAGAAGGAACGCCAGCTTGAACGAGCAACGCTTTGCGCCATGCGCAGAGGCTTCCCTCTATCGGCCTCCATCTCCAGCAGCTGCTCCGGCCACAAGAGCAGCAGCCCAGGAGAGCTCTTTCGCTCCTCCTTCGCAGCTGCATCCGCACTGGGGGAACAATCCGGTTTGAGTTGCTGCATTTACAACTCCCAGAATCCCAGAGCATGAAGCCATGGCAGTTGAAGCGGTCTCAAAACGGATTATTTCTGCAGTGTGGATGCATTGGCGTGAAACCTCTTACAGGATAATTTCCTGGAGGAAGGAGGAATATCTTCAGACTCCTGGGGAAGGAAAGCTGCTAAGAAATGATGGGAGCGGGTAAGAAATGATGATGAGACTTCCTCAGAAAGAGTGGCAACCGCTGCTTCAAACAGGCACTGGATGGTCAATTTCAGACTTATATTTTGGGGGGGCCCTCCCATCATCATCGATCATCATCATTATCATAATCTCCCTCCCTTTCCCCCAAAACTGGGACTTTTAATATTTTACAATTTAAAAAAAAAACAGTATAGTTTTAAAAAGCATACAAAATAGTACATTAAAACAGAAGAAAGTCCACTTTCGCTGGCAGGGCTGGATCCTGGGGTTTTTAGTTTGCTGCTGCGAAATGAGACATGCCCCCCCCTATGAGAATGCTCAATGCTCCTCCGGGATCCTGGGAGATCCCAGGATCCCATGGGATCGACCCAGAGCGGTAAAGGTGGGATCCTAGCATTGTGTGGCATGAAAAAGAGCCGAGCTGCAAGGGGAGCGGGCGGGAAGGGTTCTTTTAGTCGGAAGACCCATTGGCAGAGCCTGGGAGTTGTAGTCCAACCGGGGGGGGGTTCTGCTCAAGGGCTCACTTTTGCAAGGGAAAGAGATGCCAAAATAGAGGGGATGCAGGTGGTCTTCTTGTAAGTGGAGACGGAAGGAAGGTAATTGGTTAGACATTGTTAAGATGGCGTAATTTTTAAGGCTGTAAAGCTTTAAAGCTGACCTTCACAACAAGTCACACTCTCTCAGCCTCAGAGGATGGCCATGGCACACCCCCTCTGAAGAAGTTTTGCCAAGAAAACCCCATGATAGGATGATCGCCTTAGGGTTGCATTAGTTGGGAGCGACTGAAAGGCACACGACAACAACAACAACAACAGGGTGACCTGGAAAGTCCTCTTCCCCAGCACTTCACCAGTGTTTCAGCCCAAGCATCAAGTCTGTCGATCTGAAATATTTGTCGACTGTTATTATATATTATTATTATATAATAGTAGGCGACCTGAAGGCGCAATAAATCCCATTTTTTCACACCGAACCCAATTTTCCTTCCATCCCCAAATGACTCGGATTGCGCAGTGAAAAAAGACAGTGAGAACTGCACACCCCAAACTCTTACATTTGCTATGTTTCCCTTCCTTTGATACCTTTGCCTTCACAAGGTCTTCCTAAATGTGGATTATTCCCGCAGTGTGTTTTGGATTTAAGGCTGTCTCCGCACTGGAGGAATAATTCAGTTCGAGCCCACTTTAACTGCCATGGCTCCATGCTATGGAATTCTGGGAATTGGTTGCTGATTGTGAGCTGCGCTGGTTGTGTGGATTTGGGCGAAAGTGCAAAAGTCCAAAGGCTGAGACGAGATCCTTATGACCTGCTTGTTTTAAAGGCGTTTTCTCAAGAGCTCAATAGCTCTTTGTTATTACTATTATTCTTGATGCGGGACATTGGCGTCACTTTTGAAAGCTGTACAGCTGACCTTGGACAAGTCACACTCTCTCAGCCTCAGAGGAGGGCGCTGAGTGCGGAGGTAGATTCCCTATTTCCGTCGTCTTGCGGCTTCCAAATCCCAAACCGGCTTTTAGTGCAGAGCAGCCTCTCTTGGATTCAGTACACACAAATGGAGCTCCTACACACCCGAACAGGCTCACAGTTGTCCCTCTGCCTTTCCTTCGCCGGACTCTCGCTTTCCTTTCTAGGGACACGAGTTCAAGATCGTGTGCTTCAAAGGCAACCGTTTGCCAAACTCGGCAATCCAGATCGGAATGGGCTTCTCTTGGTTCTTGAAAGCGAGACTTCTCTCCTCTCTCCCTTCACTTTCGAGGTCTGTTTGTGAGAACACAAGGCGGTGCTCACAACAGCTGCATCTGGCTGACCAGACGCTTTGGGGAGAAAAATGTTGTTGCTGTTGTTGTGTGCCTTCAATCCGTTCCCGACTTCCGTCGGCCCGAAGGAGGCGACCCGATCTTGGGGTTTCCTGGGCAAGGTTTCTTCAGAGGCGGCTTGCCAGGGCCCTCCTCTGAGGCTGAGAGAGTGTGACTTGCCCAAGGCCAGCTTTGCAGCTTTCAAAAGCGACGCCACCTGAACAATGTCCAACCAACCTCCCTCCGGGCCGATTTCCCCCCATAACAATAAATAAATCACCGAGACAGATGTACTCTCTTCTTGGAAGGAGCAAAGAAGCATCAAAAATAATAGCAATAACGAAGAGCTTTCTTGAGAAAACGCCTTTAAAAGAAGCAGGTGATAGTGATAGGATCTCAGCCTTTTTACTTTGCACTTTCGCACAAATCCACACAAGTCGTGCGTACGTCCTTGAAGGTGGTGAACTGCAGCGAAAAGAAACACTCTTTCGGAAGGTTTGTGTCCGGATCAGAGAGTTATTAGTGGCAATATTCAGGGAAGAATCCAGTCCAGGAAAAGGAGAGATGGGGGCGGCTGTAATCCTGTTCTTTCTAAGCGGAACAAGTCACATTGGATGCAATGAGACTTACTTCAATGCACACAGTCTTGGGGTACAATTCAACCTGGCTTTAGTAAGGTCGCCGGAATCGGCTCTGGTTAAATAAAAGCATTATTGTTTTATTGATTTCACTTCTATCTGCCTTTCTCCCCGGAGGGACCCAAGACGGCTCACAGCTTCTTGTCACTTTGGAGGTATGCTGTTTAAATGATGCATGCGTCCTAATAAAAATAATAAAATGTATTTATACCCCTTAGGACTGGAGCGTGGCTTTGGGCGGCTTCTGGACTCTTAGGACGCATGCATCATTTAGACAGCATACCTCCAAAGTGAGACGAAGCAGCTTTATTTTGGGCTGTCTATATGGTCCCTAAGATGATTATAAAAAATTCAAACGATTAAAAACATCTGTGTATGAAATCACATAAAGTAGCCACAGTAAAAGATAATATAAAAATCACATATAATATAGTGAAGTGAAAGCATCAAACAGTCTTCAAACCGAGTTGCTCAGAAAGAAAGTCCAGGGCATCAAGGGAATTAGGCTTGCACAGCCTCACAGTCGAAACCGATGCATTTCGATGCAGAAAGGAGCGCAGGAAGAGCATTGCTGCACACTCAAGTCGCCTCTCAACTTATTAGAGAACCCCATGAATTTCACAGCGTTTTCTTATCCAAGGAATACTCACAGGAGGTTTTTTTCCAGTCCTTTCTTCTGAACTATAGAAGGCAGCACCTGGTACTCCTTGGCTGTCTCCCCTCCAAGTACTAACCAGGGCTAACTTTGCTTAGCTTTCAGAAAGTGACAGGATCTGGTTTCAGGACAGACAGCGTGCTTTGAGTGTTGGACTAATTAATAATAATAATAGTAATAGTAATAATAGATTTTATTTATATCCTGCCTTTCCAGAAGGATCCAGGTGTGTTGCAATAGAATGCATAAATAAATACATAACCCATACATAAGTCAAATTACATATTCCCCTTATCCCTTACTTTAAAACTAAAATAGCAACACTACAACTACAAATTAAAAGCCATTTAAAATAGGCAAGATTGGGGAGAGACATAAACTAATGACTCTAGAGACCAGGGTTCGAATCCCTGATCGGCCATGAAAGGAAGAAAAAAACCCCACTGGGCAAGTCACACTCTCTCAGCCTCAGAGGATGGCTATGGCAAACCACCACCCCCTTGGAGAAACTTGCCAAGAAAAACGCCATGCCAGGGTCGCCACAACAACTTACCACCTTAAAAAGGATTGTGAATAAACTGAATATATATTAAGCAAGCTGAAACAAAAAACAGCCAAAGGTATACATCAGACAAAGATATATAGATACATAGTTTAAACGGGAGTAGCTCGCAGTCACTTCAGAGGCAGGGAGGGGCAGACTAGATCTCCAGAATGAATAGCTGGACTGGCATTTTTGTCTGCCATTAACTCAGCTCTGGCCCCAACACGAACTACAATTCCCAGAAATCTATCCCATGAAGCCAAGGCAATTAATGTGGGGACTCAAACCGGATTATTTCCACAGTGTGCACGCAGCCCTGGCCAGTGACAAGCAAGCTCTCTCTTGAGACACAGATGTGGACCTTGTTATTTATTCATTTTATTTATTTATTTCCAAGATTTATATCCCGCCTTTCTCCCACAGTGGGATTCAAGGCGGTTTGCAATATATTTGAAAACATACCAAGGTTAAAACATTGAATACAAAAGTTAACATTAACACTGCTAACAACTAAAGCACAGATAAAAACAGCCTCATTCAACCTTCTTCCCTCTAGTCCAGTGCTTCCCAAACTTTGGGGCTCCAGCTGTTTTGGACTTCAACTCCCAGACGCCCCAGACAGCTTTGCCAACCGTCAGGAATTCTGGAAGGTGAAGTGAAAAACATCTGGAAGAACAAAGTTTGGGGATCACTGAGGGAGTCGTAAGATATGACAGCTGGGTGTAAGCCCCTTCTGCTGTGGGAGTTATAGTGGACAGGATTCAAGTCCAAAAGGTGAAAAAACTCAATCCTGTTTAACACTAACAGTGGCCCCAGTGACTAGGCACTGAGAGACAGGCTTGGTGGGACATAAAATATGTATCCTACTATGTTATCTGGTAACATTTACAGACAATATCATATTTGGTAATATATCAGATTTGATTCCATCACTAAGATTGTGACTACTATACTGTACAGTATAACATGACCCCTGGAAGTTGTAGAAGGAAACCATCACTGTAGCAAAATGTGAATGCCTACGTTGAAAAAGAGCATGAAATTTTTCTGTTTTTTATTTTATTAAAGTCATATCAATAAAAATATAATAGAAAGAAAGACAGACCTGGTGGGAAGGCGGTCGAAGCGACCGAAGTGTTGAGTCTCCCTGCTCAGAGTGTACTTCTGCACAGACTACCAGGGTGGCTCAAGTCAGTTTGCTGTCTGAGGCCCAACAGTAAATGGTATCCTCACACCACCAGCATCAGTTGAGATGGATGGTACTGAGAGCCAGACAAGGTATTCTTCCCTCACACTTCTTCCCCACCACCACCACCCATACCAAACCCAGACATTTATTGCACTTTTTGTGATACCCAGAATTGGTACCTGAGGCCAGACATCCAGCATAGTGTAGTGGTCTGAGTGTTATCCCACTTGGCCATGAATCCCTGGGCAACCTTGGGCTAGTCACACACTCTTAGGCTCAGGGAAAGGGAATGGCAAACCTTAGCCTGGAGAAGAGAAGATTAAGAGGTGATATGATAGCCCTGTTTAAATATTTGAAGGGATGTCCTACTGAGGAGGGAGCGAGCTTGTTTTCTGCTGCTCCAGAGAACAGGACCCGGAGCAATGGATGCAAGCTACAGGAAAAGAGATTCCACCTCAACATTAGGAGGAACTTCCTGACAGTAAGGGCTGTTCGACAGTGGAACACACTCCCTCGGAGTGTAGTGGTGGAATCTCCTTCCTTTTGGGTCTTTAAACAGAGGCTGGATGGCCATCTGTCAGGGGTGCTTTGATTGAGATTTCCTGCATGGCAGGGCGTCTCGTCCAATTCTGTGATCCTCTGAACAAATCTTGCTAAGGCAACCCCACGATAGGGTCTCCTTCAGGTCGCCATAAACTGGAAACAACTTCAAGGCACACAACCACCATCACCACAACAATTCCCAGAATTCCATAGTGTTGAGCCATGGCAGTTAAAGGCAGAGGGCAAACTGGAATACTCTATTTAAAAGTAGGGTGGGCCTTGGAGTTCCTTCCCGTTGTGTGCCCTCAAGTTGTGCAGCCACAATTATAGCCACCCCTTTTGATAGAAATACTCTAGAAGATCCCTTGCATCCACTAAGTTGGGGGCAATTTTATTAATCACCCATCTGCTTCATCAAGGGCCTAGAAACTGTAGTTCTGGGACAGTAGTTAGAAGAATCACCAGGCTACAGTCCCCAGAATTCTTTGGAAGAAGCCATTACAATTAAATGAGTTATACAAGTAGGAGCAAGTCATGTCCATAGTAGTAAGACCAAATCATGTTCATAGTAGTGAGGCTGCTACTCCCATAGCCACTGGCATCTAAAGCAATTTGACCATATCATCAATCATGAAATTGTAATAAAATTGGAGGCAAGTGAAATAAAAAAATAATAACCCCTGAATAAATTTTGGAAAAAGGATCCAGATGATCCCTAGAGTATATTTTTTAATGTTTTACTTGTGCAAGGTTTACCTGACCTGGTTGTTTCATTTTACATATGCATATTGTTAGTTTTGAATAAAGAGCTTGCTGAAAGCTGTTGAACAGCTCCTCTTTTTTTTTTGCAATATCCCTATTCTTTTCCACTTTATTTCTGCCTCTGGTATGACATTTTTTGTGAAAGAAGTAATGCCCAGGAACATACTTTGTTAACTGATTTATATCTGTACTGAACTCTGAAAATTATGGATCACTTTCTGTGAATCAAGGCTCAAAACATTACTATTCTTTTTTGCATTCTTCCTTTCAAAGATTTAGTAGAGCCTGAACTGAGTTTCTTAAGGCTTTCTTCTTTCATGTTGTATCTTTGGAGTACAGTGCAAAATGACACTGATGCTGCTTTTTAATTGATCAAAACACCAGGTTATTTTTGCACATAACACATACACACACAACACCCCCCCCCAAAAAAAATCCCATTCACTCATGTTTGTGCCAATGTTGTTAATGTGGGGTAGAATACAAAAGTAAAATTCAGTGATAGAATTTTATATTGTGTGTTATAGGTTGACTTTATACTTAAGGGTGAAAAGAGACATGGTGTAGACATGATGTGAAAGTTTTTGAACTGTACTCCAAACAAAGATGCAATATGAAAAAAGAAAGGCATAAGGCATACCATGAAATGTAGACTCAAGCCAATATAGGTTTTAAATGTAAGTGCATTAGGCATGAGAAAAGAAGCACATCACATTTAATGCTATGTGAAAGTGCTCCAGCTTTTGTATTCACTTTTTTTGTGCATGCCTGCACCTTTGAGTTGCTTGTTGACTTATGGTGACCCCATGAATTTCATTGGGTTTTCTTAGGCAATGAATCTTCAGAAGTGGCTTTCCAAGTCCTTCCTCTGAAATACAGCCCACATTTCTGGTAGTCAGTGCTTCCCTTCCAACTGGGGCTGACGCTGCTTAGCTTCAAGCTCAGTCAGGAGCCGGTGCCTTTTTTAGGCACTGTACATACTCTAGGGGTGCAGAAAATGTGAAGCAAAATATTTCAACATTGCTTGTAACAGTGCTGTCAGGATCCTCTCTGAGAAGTACGCTTCTGTTCTGAATGTGAATCAGTCAGGGGTTTATCAGTGAAGGAATCTAAGGTGAAATCATTACATGTGGGTACTCTTGTAGATGAGGCAGGGGGACAATTTGTATTGGAAGCCAAGTTGAAGGTGGATATTATATACAGAGAGAGTAATGATGATGACAAATGAATTAAAATTCCATCATTTTGTTTCTCTGAATTTTTCTTCTCTCTACCCTCCTTTTTCAGATGGATCGTTCCCCATGAGCCAACGCAGCTTCCCACCTTCCTTCTGGAACAGCACATACCAGCCCTCTTCGGTGCCAGCTTCCTTGGGCAGCCCACTGGCAGCCACCACCCACAGCGAACTGCCCTTTGCCACAGCGGACCCTTATTCCCCAGGCTCACTGCACAGCCACCTCCACCAGGGTGGCCCAGAGCCCTGGCACCCTGCTCACCACCATCACCATCATCACCACCACCACCCTTACATTGGCACACAGAGCTCACCCTATCCCCGCCCCACCACTGTACATGAGGTATATGGCCCACACTTCGACCCACGCTATGGCTCGCTCCTTGTGCCCGCTGCTTCTGTGCGCCCCCATCGTCTCACACCTGGGTCTGTGCCTACACCTGTCAGCCCTCAGTGTGAGCTAGGCAAAAGTGAGCCTGCCACGTCAGCATGGACAACGCCAGCACCTTTCACCAGTCCAGCAGGGGAAATGGCACAGAGCTTAGGTCTCAATGTGGACACAGGTAAGGCCCACAGGATACATCTGTGTGTGTCTGTGTGACCTTCCCTCACATCTTGAGCAACCTCTGTCGTTGTTTTAAAATCAGGATAGGAAAGTAGGTAAGGGATCACCTTCCACAAGGCCTCTTTGTAATGAAAGGAGAATCTCTGCAGCAAGGAATGTGAAATTTTGTGTTACTGAACACATGGTGTCACACTTTATATTACATTATGCCATGATGGCATACATTTGCTAATTCCTGCTATCCATAATTGGCTATCCATGAAGTAGGCAGAGAAGTGCACAGTATGATGGCAGTATCAGACATTTGTATCACACATAGTACCAGGTTAAGAAGAGAAACAGATGTGGAGCAATGACAGAACTCTATTATTTTCCTGGTAATGGTCCACCTTCAGTAACCCAAGAATATCAACTCACATTTGAAGAAGTTATGCTTTAAAAATGGAAACAACCTTTTCCCTCCGGAAACTTTCTGATTGATATACTGCTTCAGATTCTTGATAGCAAACTATTTCCCTGCATTAGAATGATACCAGTTCTGTAGGTATGCAAACTTGGGTGCTTCCATCACACACTTACTTTCCCTCTTTTTTAGGGGAAAAATATCTATTTTGTATTATTCAAAAGAAACAGATAAGAAGTAAAATTAATTGTTCTTGTTCAGGCCTGGTTTAAATAAAATGGACTCTGTATCTTCTGAATATATGACAGTTATTACTCAAGCATCAGTAACTTCAATGGGGCAGGGAATTATGTGGGTACTTGGTGCTCCTCTCAATATTTCCCACTTCTGTATTTGTTCCGTTGGCCTTCAGTCATATTAAGGTCCTATACAATACAGTACTGGTTAAACTGTTCCTCCCCATAGTTATTTTTATCATTCCTTTGGTTCCCCCAAGCTAGTTTTTGGGGCATCACTTTTGTTATCCAGTTTGACTGAATAATACTGTAAACTGCCTTCATCTCTGCTGAAATAAGCCAACACTTTTGGTAGGGTAGTTGGATGGGGAATAGTTCCCACCATGACAACTCATTTTTTAATGCCATACCTAAAGGCCAATCTGAGCTCTGGCACTTCTGTCTGTGCCTTAGACATGAAAAGCCCTTTCAGACAATCATAGCACTGTCATTCCATTTTAACTGCCATGGTTCCATCCTATGAAATCCTGGGATTTGTAGTTTAAGGAGGAGCATTTAGAATTCTCAACCAGGAACCTCTAGTATGTCACCAAATTACAAACCCAGGATGTTATAGGATGCTGTCACGGCAATTAAAGTGACTCGCCAGACTACAAATTGTGTAGCGTTGAAGGGCACAAAAGACTTCTTATGTTTCACATAGGTTAGTTGTCTGCTAAGACAAGAAAATGGTGGTGTTTTACTTTTTCTGTCCTTATTTTAAATTTTTTCCTCTTCCTTTCTGTTTTGGTTTCTTTCTATCTTTTCTCTCTCTTTCTGTCTCTGTTCTCAGGTCTACAGCCTCAGGATAAAGGGAAGGATCTCTATTGGTTTTAGACCTACCCTCCCATCTCCTCTTCCCCCTCTAGTGAGATCTCTACCTAAGTAGGACTGGTGGTGACAGAGCTGAAATCGAGTGGATTTGTAACAGCTTCTGATCTTGGTTTGCAGCTCGCTGTTATTCCTTCTGTGGTGGATCCCTCCTGAGCTGAGCTGCCCGAGTCTGCCACATGCAAACTCCATCTCCTCTGCCCTGGCCCCATCTTTGTCACTCAGAATATCATGTCGCATTTCAAGGACAAGGACATGGGCAATGCAATGGGATATAACAGCTGCTTCAAGTTGCCATTTCACCCAAGAAAACAATAAGATTTGGGGGGATGTAAAGGGGTTAAGCACCCTCTCTTCTCATGAAGGCTTAAAACCAAGCACAATGGCATCACATCCTGAACTGTGGGCAGGCAATTCTAAAGAGTCAAGAAGACTGTGAAAACCACTGAGTTTTGGAAGGAAAACTGTTGATAGGAATGGTAAAAAAACCTTTCTTTTCAATTGTCATTTTTTTAAAAAAGAGCAACTACTGTTTGAAAACAGCATGGGAAAATATTCAGACATTATAAATGGGGTTTTTGTCCTTTATGGTGTAGAAATTCTAAAACACATTTGGGACTTCAGCGAAAAGAAAAGAAAAGGGCAAATCTTTCAGACTGTAGTGTGGTGATGAGTGGCAAGTGACTAGCACAGGCCACCTGCCTCCAAGATTACACAAATGCAGCTGTTCAAGAGACAACTGTTACAGCTCTAGGAACTTGACAACCAAGGTGGCACTTCTCTGAGTTTGGCACAACAATTGTGTTGGATAATGCATACATACATATGTGTATATATAAGATTTTTATACAAGGAACGTTTTATGATGAAAGAAGAGACCCTTCCAGGAAAAGGGAATGAGAGAAGAAAATCCTGACAAGCCATCAGGAGGAACAACTGGAGAAAACAGGGGGGAAATAACTGGATAGACAAAGGACTTCTTTTAAATTGAATGCTCTCTTGTGTATCTTTCTAGGGGGCAGGCAATGTGGTCTCTCTCTCTCTCTCTTCCCTTTTCCTCAGAAGGGACATGTCAGAAGTGTTTCTTTGTAGAAAAGTTGCATTAAAGATGTCTCCTTTCACCCTCTGACTACAAGAGTTTTGTGAAGAATTCAAGCAAAACTGGCTGGAGAGTTCTTTTCAGCCCAGTCTCTAGCATTCTGAGAAGGGGAAGAAGGAGAAAACTTTCTGAACTCCATGCATAATTACAGACATCTTGAGAATCTTTCTCCTGGATATTTTGTTTTACATTCTGTACTCAGCAGCCCAGATCACTATAACCTTTCCTCTCAGATGAGGAAGTTTTCCAGTCCCATAATCATTTTGGTTGTCCCTATCTATACCTTTTCCAGCAGTATGATACCCTCTTCCCAATGTGACAAGGCTTTCTGATACTGGAAGGTTTATTTTCAGACCCTGCCATAGAATTTTTTTTTCACACCTGTTCCAGAATAGCTCCAAGTTCCCTTTCCTTGTCATCTGCCACTGACTATCCTCCCATCAATTTATAGAGGGACTTTGTATATATATTTGCCCCAGAAGGCTAGATTCAGCCCCAGGGCCTGAGGATTCACACCCCAGGGAGTAAGCCTATCCAAATGCAATATGGATAAATATGCAGTATTTGTATATATACAATACTCAAGGCTTTCCTACCAACCTCTTCTCATATTAGCCAAGAGTGGAGATGTAAAGGGGCTAACTATATTTCTTACTGACTTTTCCCTCCTTTGGTGGCCTGATATTTCTGGGCTCCAAGAGAATGTGGCTCCTGTGATGTCTTCTAAACTTGGCCAGATTAATCTTTCATCTACTGCCTTTTGCTTTCTTGCAAGGAGAATAGAACAAGAGCTGCCCACACAGTCTATTAGACTTCTTCAGGAACATAGGGCAAACCTCAGGAACCTAGGGCAAATTGCCAAGAGGAGACAGGGGGCATGTACTCGTTTGTTTTGTATCTTTTGCATCCAGTTGTAAACACTGGCTATTGAGAGGACCTGTGCTTTACAGCAGCAAATCATCACTTTGTACTGTAAGGAACTTCTATTTAGAAGATGGGTACTGTCAACCAGAGTAGAACCGCTGCTATACGGTCAATAGACGTTTCTCCTGAGGCTACTGAAGTTCAAATCTTATCTTAGGTTTTCCCTCTGCCTATAATGCCGCTCAGTTTATAGAAGGTGGAACGGAGACTATCAGAATCAGGAAGCCCTGGAAGCTAATGTTTCAACTGGATTCTTGGTGGAAGATTCAACGTATCTCAGGATTGTGGTGTAGGGAACTGAGATATGGCAACAATATTATTCTAACCAGATAAGGGTCAGGCAATCTCCTTCTTAAGTGTCAACAAGAAGTCACTTCAAATGTTACGAATGTCCTACAGGTCACATTTCAGTGCATGGAGAAAGCATACAGAGAGTGTTTATCTGTGTTGCACTGTAATAGCAGTTTGATAACATTTTAACTGCTATGACTGTATCCTGAGACATCCTGGGATTTGCAGTTTAGTGAGTTACTTAAATATTTCTCCTTAAAGAGCTCTAATGTGCTCCTTTGAACTACAGCAAAAGAATTTCATGGAAGAAAATTCAAGCCAACCTACAAATCCCAGCATTCGGTAGGATGGATGGAGTCATGACACTTTAAGTGCCATCAGTCTGCCGTAACTGAGTAATAAAGATACACTCTGAGTATTAATTACCATATGTGTCAACCAGGCATTCATCTTTTACTACCTGTGTATGTGGTTAGTGCACACACACAAGTTTGAATGAAGTGCTGTTGTTGTACATTACAATCTCTATAAATTGCATCCTTTTCTCCACCTATCATATGTATGAATTTTACACTACATTTGAAATGACAGTGTGATGAAAATGAATCATGTGTAGGCAATGGAAAAGCTGATGAATTCTTTACCATTTAAACCTGGGCAAATTGTAGCCTTCCTAAGACTGCAGCTCCCCTCAGCCACAGCTAGAAAAGCCAATGGTGAAGACAAATGAGAGTTGCAGTCCAAAAACAGCTAGAGGGCTACAAGTTGCCCAGCCCTGGTTTAAATCAACATATATGTTTTCAGCAATATAACTGGGGGAAAACATTGAGGGCTTGTCAAATGAATACAATGGCAGCATGTTTTGTCAAAGACAAGTAGTTCTTTTGGATATAGAGGCAATGAATGCAGCAGTTTGTAGAAGGCTTAACAGATTTATTAACTTAGCAGGCAAGATCTATACAATTTATAAAAGCAATGCCTGTACCCTGCATGTTATACAAGCAAATCCCCATACATAAAGCAAACAGCTCCCACACAACAAACTCATGATTTCATTTAATATAGGAGTCCTAGGGAAGCAATATTAATGCCCTATTAGTGCTTTTGGTTTTCTATAGGATAAAGCCACTTTGATCTACTACATCTGCTCTCCGCTGGCTGTTTGCTTCCAGGTATTCACATGTTTTTATTTGATAAATTCTAACGAGCTAATGCTAGGTGCATCTATATACTGCAGAAACACCACTTTAAGTACTCCCATTCCATCCTATGGAACAATGGAATTGGCAGTTTTACAAGGTCTTTAGCCAAAGAGTACTGGTTCCTCACATACCTACAAATCACAGGATTCTGTAGGATAGAACCTTGGCAGTTAAAATGGTGTCAAAACTGGTTTATTTCAGCAATACAGATGCACCCTGAAAGCCAATGTGGTGTAGTGGTTTCAGTGTTGGACTATGACTCTGGAGACCAGGGTTCAATGCCTCGCTCAGTCATGAAACCCACTGGGTGACCTTGGGCAAGTCACATGCTCTCAGCCTCAAGGGAAGACAATGGCAAACCTCCTCTGAACAAATGTTGCAGAGAAAGCCCCATGATAGGTTCACCTTGGGGTTGCCATGAGTCAGAAACTGCTTGAAGACACACAAGAACAACTACAAGATGCACCCTAAGTCTCTATACTTACATTTAATTGGACAAAGATGACAGTAAATAATTGTTACTGATACTTCTCTTACTTCCATGGCTGTACTAGCCTTAAATTATGATGAGTAAGAACTAAGATTACATCAACTCACTATTTGCCAAACCCAATACTGCATAAGCTTCTGGGAGAAAATAGCCAAAGTCATAGAACAACATCATAGAACAACTGACACATCATCCTAATCCTCTTCATACAAAGTATTTCGAGTGAATTTTCCCCTTATGACTGATAATTTTTTAAACCACAAAACGTTCCAAATTCACTGTTAAAATATCTTGCCACTGGATTTTCTTTTTAAAAGATCTCTCTTAAAGAAAAGACAGCAACATCTATATTTCTGAATTGTATTTCAAGTGTCCAAAATTCTCTGAGTACTTTACCACAGTAATTCTTGGAAAGTCTTGCAAGCAAAGCTGGTGATATTATACCTACGTCGCAGGAGGGTGAGCTAGGTTTTGGAGGAAGAAAAGATGGCCTGCTCAGAGCAACCTAACTGCAGTGCTTCCTGGGTTCCACATCTGTGTATACTCCAGCAAAAATATTTTGTGTATAAAAAAAGGGAGAGAAAGATAAAAATAAGCAAACAAATCAGCAGCATTTTGAGCTCAATGCATTGTACTGGAAGATACAGATGTTTGGTTGTTGTTTTTTTAAGTTCTTTCTGATAGAAATCTGGTGGAACAGCCCATAGGCAGAAGGAAGTCTCCATTTCAGGCAGAGAAACAACGCCCCAGTCTCTGCTTTATTTTTGGAGGTGGAATTTTAACAAGAGGCTGCTTCCCAAGAATCCTCCTTAGCGCAGATGCAAGCAGCTGAAAGGATATGGCAGATGACAACTTGAGAGTTTGCACAGGGGTCCCCCTGCTGTTAGTGCAGAATTATTCTTTTCAAAAACACACACACTCTCAAGGCACAGACACACATCCAACCATTGACATAGATGTCCACCTTTTCACTTTTGCAGCAGGAGGTGCAGCTGGTTCCTAGAAACTCTCCTCTTGCTTCTCACAGGGGGTATAAGTTGCCTCTCCTTTCAGAATCTTATCTTCTTTTCAGCATTTTGTATCAAGCAAAAGCTGTTGTGCCCTGTTCCTGTTTGATGTTTCCTCTTAGGCTTATGGTAAGTCTGAGCAAAGATTTAAAAATTTGCAACCAGAATCAGGACAGCTTCCCTTTTTTTACTACAATTCCCAGAATCCTCCCAGACTGGCCATATTACGGGGGCTGTAATTATGTTTTTGGCGGGGAAAAACTTTTCAAAGTGTTGCTTCTGACAATAAAGACTGGTGTCATCTATGCCAGTGAGGGGGTGAATTGGCTCTGGATTATAGTTTAGAATGTAAAGGCACTATCTAAGGCCTGATACAAACGGGCATGAAGCGCTGTGCTTGCGCCAATTTTAGGGTTAGGGACCGCATGGTCCCTAACCCTAACACAGCATGGCACCGTAACAATGGCAGCCTCCTGTGTACACACATGCCACCATTGTTACATAAGCACCACGCAGCATCCAGGCGTCACCACGTATCACTTATGTAATGAGTGAGCCAGTGGCATACTCATTACATTGGCCCTGTGGCGCAAAAAAACCCTGATTTTTCCAGGTTCTTTTTCCTCCGTAGGGAAGCTGTGTGGTTTGGCAGCTGCAGCTTCGCTCAAGAGGAAATTAGGCCGCCGGCAGGCTGCACTTTTCGGCCGGTCTGTCCTGTGCATAAGATACTGAAGTCTATCTCAAAAATAGTTCCAGCACCTTGGACATCTCCTTTAAAGTTGAAATTAAAACTCAGGGTGGATTTGCCACTCACTGTTATGGAAGCCAACCTAGGCCACCATCTTGTGTCCCACTAAGCTGAAGGCAACTCACCAATAGGTAACCTACATGTGTCCTTGATATCCTTGTTTTTGTAGACCCAAGCAGAGAACAAAACCAGAAGCTTAAGAAGAGAATGGCAATGATAACAGACACATTCACTACTTATTTAGGACATTCATATGTTTGAGGGACTTGAAAATGATATTAAAATATAATGGGTTTTTATAGGTGTGTCACATGATCTGGGCAGGGTTCATATAGATAATTCTGGGGGGAATTCCCAGATGTGTTGCATGCTGAGAGGCCCAAGTCAAAAGATTGTGCCAGTGTGGCATAGTATTTGAACATTGGACTACGGCTTGAGAGATCAGGATTCAATTCCCCACTCAGCCATGAAAACCCACTGGGTGTCTTTGGGCAAGTCACACACACTCAGCCCCAGAAAACCATGTAACGGGTTCACCTAAGGGCCACCATAAGTTAGAAATTACTTGAAGGCAAACAACATCAATAAAACATCTGGAGAGGCAGTGGTTTTCCGCCCGTTAGAAATGCTACATGGTTTTCATCTATCTATTTAGCAGTGCAATCCATCCCATTTGAAGTGCCTTAAGTGCCAGTTCCTCCTCCTTCAAAGTGCACCTGTTTTATGAAGCCCTCATGTGTACAAGTGCCTATGGCAGAAGTTATCATGGTTTGACTTTCCAGATGTTTGTTCACCTTAACTCCCAGAATCCCCCACTATGTATTATGCTAAGCTGGCTAAGGCAGATGAGAGTTGTAGGTGAAAGCCATCTGTAGGCATACGATGGACCAGCCCTAGCTCAGTGTCAGTTCATATATACATGCTTATCACCTGATGACAGTCTGTATCAAGTGCTGATTTGCATGAGTGAAATGGCTGTCACAGGTTAAATCCATAACGTCAAGCACACTAGTCCTGATGGAGGCAGACCACACACTTCAGCTGCAATCCAGTGAGCGATGAGAGAAATATTGATTGCTGTACATGTATGCTTAAGCCTTTCATCCTTTCTTTAAACCCCATCAGATAAACGCAACATAAGCATCCAGAGAGCTCAATCTCCATAAATGGTTTTGAGTATTCTTTTTTCATACACGAAGCTTGCAGTCCCATGCTCACAGGGATGGTAGGTCTAGGGTTTGATTTTAACTGTATTGTAATTGATGTATTTTATTATTGTAACCCGCCCGGATTCTTCGTGATTAGGCGGGCTTTAAATAAATCTTTATTATTATTATTATATTATATTATTAACCAAGAATTCAGCTTGGCTCAACTCAGTGGAGCTTGTTGAATGGGCATGTATAGGATTGTACTAGGATTGTACTAGAATTGCCATTCCCTTCTTCACATATTTCTCCTTTTTCACACGTAGCATATTTTTTGTGTTTACTCTCCATTTTAGATGTTAAGGGGCCATGGAATTTGTCTAGTGGTGACTTCAGCATCCTCACAGTTGTTGTTTGTGTGTAACTGTACCACTGGTATTTCTTCAAGTAGCAGGAGTTAAGATAAACACAACCCCCCTCTAGACATGTCAACAGATTCAATCTCTCCCCCGACATGTAGCCCCCAGAATATGATCTGAACTTTAATTTGATCTTCCTTTAAAAGTGAAGAGCTCTGATGTTGCTATACTCTACCACACAGTGTGATGCAAATGATTATTCTTCCTTGACAGACCTGCACAGCTATCTCTGTATTTAACTGCAGCCCCCATGTGTTACATCGGGCAGGAGAGACATTTGATAGCTGCTGTTTCCATGGTTGAAATATTTGTGAAGTTAACGCATAATCTGAAAACAGAAGCTAATAAATTATAGGGTGCTAATTGGGGCTGGAGTGGAGCCGTCAATCACATTATCCTAAACACACACAGAGACCCTCATAACCTAAAAAGGCAAGACAGCTTCTAAGAACGGCTCCCAGTTGTCACCAGCCATGACATCCTGTGATCCATCTCAACTGGAGCATTGGCTGTCAAGGCAGACAGTAGAGTTTAAACATTTTTAAGGCTGCAATCCCGTGCATGCTTTCTTGGGAACAAATTCCATTGAACTTCACAGCTGTGCTAATTTCAGAAGGAAGGTCAGAGGCAGTTATTTTTTAAAAAGAAAATGTATTTTTTTTTAAAAAAATCTGATTTTTTTTTTAAAAAAAAACCAAGAAAAGTAAGAATTCTGATAATACAGAAATCTTAGTGCATCAGTTAGTGAAGACCACACTCATAATGGATACTTGATAACTGAATAGTCGTTCCCTCCCACCATCTCCATATTTCTCCAATATTGGGCTGGATCTAGATTTAGGTATGTGTGCTACTGGAGTGGTGGAAGCAGACTCTTCTTCACTTCATCCTTACCATGGCTCCTCCAGACCCCTGCAGGGTGGCGATGATGGTGGTGTAAATGATTTGGATTATGGGGTGGAAGACAGGTTACCCACCACCACCAGCCAGATGGAGGTAAATTTTGTGAACAGAGTGCTTCTATTCACAGCAGGTAGATCTGGACCCAACTTGCTGACGTTCTTCTTTTTCCTTTAGGAAAAGTATGCTTTGAAATTCTTGCATCTGCCATATTTCTTGTAAAACAGATTCTGTGAAAAGAAGCATTCAGCAGTGTTTAATGCATCTTGATTGTTATTTCTTTCCTTTATTAGTGCAGGACTCTTCATTGTTATGGTGTAAATGTTTGCAGTGGACAACTGCTCACAGCAGTCACAAATTGGTCAAATGCTATGCCAGCTAATATATAAACCTGCTGCCATCTGTTGATAGCAAACAAAATGAGATTTCTGTATTTCTGATATCCCCTAGCAACTTATGTCACCTGACAATTTTTGAGGAAGACCTGACCACTTCTCATGTAATTCAGCCACAAATACACAGCTTTCAACATGCACCAGTTTGACCTTGAAATGACTAGCTGGGCTGGTAGAATTCAAAGATATAGCTGTGTTAGTCTGTAAAATCAGTATGTAGAGAGATCTTGTAGCACCTTTGAGACTAAGGGGGATACAGATGGGGGGCTCCATGCCACCCGTCTTTACCTCTCATTGGTACCACACTGACCGCACCACATGGTACCAACACACTCCCTAAAAAGAAGCTGCCTAGAGTGGCTTCTTTTTAGGAGCACCATAATGGCGGCTTGCGCGCCTTAATGCCACTGCTTCCAGCAAGTGCTGTTTGGGAGTGCGGACACCCACACGTCATCATTGCATGCCCTGTGTGGGTAGGGCTGTGGCAGGATGGTGCGAAGGCGCCGCTAGTAGGGCTCGGTGTATATGGACACCCAGCCCTACCAAGCCCTAAAATCAGCTCCAGAACAGCGCTTTGCACCAATCTGTATCGGTCCTAACTGAAAGAAAGAAGTTGACAGCATGAGCTTTAATAGACTTATGGAGTAAAGAATACGGGGGTTTGAGGATCTTTGATAAAATGCACATGATATGATTGAACACTTGGGGAAAGTGGTTTGTAAAAACTATGCATATGGTGGATAGTATCTGCTTTGATTTAAGAATGGTATGATCAGGCTATTTTTATTGTCATAAAAATTACCTCAGGCAGAATGGCCTTTATTGCCCACTATTATTGTTGGCTTTTTGTCTAGCCAAGTGAGAGAAAGGTGGGCCAAAACAGTGCTTGAATCAAAAGCAGCTAGAGAAGACCCAGTCATGCAATACTTTTGCCATGGTATCCCCAGTGACTATTTTTACAAATCTATAGGGCAACCAGAAATTAACAAGGAAAAGTGTACAAAAACCAATGGAGCTAGGCATTGCAGATAACAAGTAGTTTGAGCATGAGCACTGGCTTTTGTCTGAGAAGATCTCACTTCAACATATGAGCATAGGAAGTTATGTTAAATCAGACTGTTGTCCATCTGGCTCAGTATTGTCTCAGGGCTCTTTTAAACTACATAATAATGACATTTCGGGGCCATTCAGACTACACTTTACCCCGGATCAGAAATCAATTCTTCCATGTGAAGTTCATATTCACCCCGAATCTGTCACAATGCATTTCGAGGCATGCACAAGCGTTTCGTGGCAAATGCCCCTTAATGCAGGTCATTTAGAATCGGGGCAAAAGCCGTTTCTTTTGAGAAAAAAACCTAGGTTCTGCGAATATGAACTTGTCCCCGATCATGATCGGGGCCAGTTCAGGAAAGGGATTTAGGGCAGAGGGAGGGCAGTGGGCAAGGCATTCCCTCCCTTTATCTGGACGAAGGAGGAGGAGGAGGAGGAAAGAGCTGGAGGAAGGATGCAAAAAAGGGGAATCTGACAGGAGGCAAATGTCAGGAGGCCAAAAGGGAGGATCGGGGTGACTGACGGGGGCTGCAGAGGGCAGTCAGAGGGAGGGCAGAGAGGGAAACTGGAGAAAGTGACAGTGGAGGAGGAGGAGGAGGAGGATGAAGGAGCTGGAGGAAAGAGGCAAAAAAGGGAAATCGAGGGATGCAAAGGGCAGGCAGAGGGAAGGCAGAGGGGGGAACTGGAGAAAGTGATGGAGGAGAAGGAGGACTAGGATGAAGGAGCCAGAGGGAAGAAGGGGACCATGGACGTCATTTTGTAACGGAGCAGGAAGAGGCGAAGGAAGAGGCAGGAGGAAGGGTCAGTTCAGGGCAGGTCAGAGGGAGGGCATGAACGGCGCTTGCACCAGGTAGCTTTCCCTTTTTTTAAAAAAAAAAAATTAAATTATTTTTGGCAAAAAATGTGCATGGCTTTTGCAATAGGATAGATGTATAGATAAAATGTAAGCAGTAGGAAGGGTCAGTTCAGGGCAGGTCAGAGGGACAGAGCAAGCAAAGCCTCTGCTCTCCAGCAGGGACCTTTCCCTTTTTATTTTTATTCTTTTAATTATTTTTGGCAAAAAAAGTGCATGGTTTTTGCTTCAGGTAGATATATATTAGATAGAACCTGGCTAGCTGTTTGTTCACTTTCTCTTTAATTTCCTCGCTTCCAGCAAAGGGGAAATGCTGCAAAGGGCACTTGGCAAGACTTTTTTTCCTTTGCGAATGAATGCTACAGTGTGAATGTTACAATGTTTCTCTTTCCAATTTGGCAAATTGGCAAATTGATACACAGAATGCTTTTGCTACTGTCTCTAAAGAATTCAGGGGTAGCCTAGGAAAAGCCAAGAATGCATGGCATCGCATCCTTTTCTGGCATTCCGAGGTGAGGCTATTATTATTATTATTATTATTATTATTATTATTATTATTATTGCATGTGTATGAGGCATTCTGGGGTGGCAAGGAGGGAGGATACAGGATGCAGAGATGGCATTAGCTTGCATTTTGGGGTTGAAAATGGAGCCAAGGGCAGATCATAACCTGCACTGACCCAAATGCCCACAACACACACACACACACACACACACAGATGTGCCAGAAGAGGAGGAGGAGTAAGAGGAGGCCACCAAGATTTTGTATCACATTCTATTTCATATCAAGATTTTATATCACATTCACATTATATCACCGTGTGTGTGTGTGTGTGTGTGTGTGTGTGTGTGTGTGTGTGTGTGTTGGAGAAAGAGTGGGAAAAGGCAAGGTGAAAGGAACCATTTATTTAACTGCCAAAAGTAACTAAAAACAGTCAGAGTGGTAGGAGACCTTTCAAATACTGATAGACTGCCACATAGGCCTACCTTTATGTTGTTGGCATATACTTTTAGTTAGCAACAATGGGGTGGAAGAGCTCTTTCCACCTAATGCCAGCTAGCAGAATGCAACTGGTGACAAACATTGTTGATTCTTTCTCTCGCTGAAGTTCCTGTGTCCCTCTGATCCCTCCAGAACATCTGGAAAAGTAGAGCAGGTGGTAGGAAGAGCTCTGGGGCAAAGTCAATTATCTCCATTCTGCCAACAGGAGAATATTTAGTGGGACTCCCTTGTCTCTCCCAGCATGCTCTGGGGGTAACAGAGGTTGCTCTAAAATGGTGGAGAAGGAAGGGCTGTGAGTAGCAGAGAGAAGAGGAAAAATCAGCAGATGGAAAGGTCCATTTGAAAATATCACTCTGCAAACTAGGTTTACATAATTACTCTAGTGTGTGAAAGATTCTGAAAAATCCCAAGTATCTAAAATCACAATATTGTATACTTATAATTATATCAGCTCCCTTTCCTTATTGCTAAAGTATTTGGAGCCATGATCTAGAAATGGTCCACCAGGGGAGAAAGGGCAAATGCTTTCCTCCCTAGCTATTTCACAGCTCAAATCTCACCCAATGCACAGCCATCATCACTCCTTCAAGAGCTTTGTTTATTGTTCAGTCCAAATTGTAACACATAAACCAGTACATAACTACATAGAACAAAATTGCAATAGGCATTGAGATCTACTACAGCAATAATGTGTCATGCTCCACAGAATTATTGGATTTTAATATGTGTATTCTTTTGTATGAATATTACACCTCTCCACACACATGTCCAAAGTAAATATTGATGTGACCATGATTGTGTCAGAAATGTTTTTTAAGTATACACACACACACACACACACACACACACACACACACCGAGGTATATATAACTTGCAGATAGATAGATAGAGACAGACAGACAGACAGACAGAAAAATATTGGACAATATCACACTACACTGTTATAGCACTATTATTCCACTTTAACTGCTATGGCTGCTGTGAAATAATGGAATTTGCAGTTTAGGAAGGGGCATTTAGAATTTTCAGCCAGAGAGCTCTTAGGTCTCACTAAATTACAAATCCCAGAATTCCACAGGAGGCAGGCAAAGAAGTGAAAGTAGAATAATAGTGTTATAACAGTGTAGTATGATACTGGCTGACAGGCAGGCAGACTGACAAATTGCTGTCCATCCAACAAGAACTGCCATGGAGGAAGGTTTGAATTGGGGGGGGGGCATGGTAACTGGACCTGTGTTCCTACTCACAAGGGGTATATTGATACATTCTTCCTCAGAAAACTAATTGTATTCTAGGAGGTATACAGATTGTACTATCTCACCTCACACTCATTGAGACGAATTTCTACAAAGTGCTCCTTAACTACTGAACTCAAAAACTGTTGAAAGATGAGGCCTCAAAGCACCTATACTTTCCAGAAGAGTGCATTGGGGTATGGAAAGCAAGAAGGTGGGTGAGAGATGGGCAGAGGAGTGGAGAAACAGGGCTTAGCAGAATTGTGCATGAAGAATTCAGGACAACTGATCGCTTTCTTTCATGTCTTCTTTAAGCCACTGTTGACTGGCAGCTAAAGAATCTGGATTCTGGAAATGTGGACTCAAATTGCTCCTGAGAATGGACTGAATGGCCTTGGGGAAAGTCGGGTCTCATGTTGTCATTTGGATAAAGCCAATCTTTTGAATTCATGTTCAAGATGACTTCTGATAAGCCTGTCAGTCAACTTTAGTCCTTCTGAATGTTTCCCCACACAGGGAGGAGAGGTGGTGTTGTCAGAAAGTTAAAAGGAGTGGTCAGATGGCTACGGCTGTGTTTGGGAAACATGTCAGGTTGTCTGTGGGAGAAGAGCTCACTCAAAGGCCACATCCCCATAGCAACATGGGGAGAAAATAGATTGTGGTGGATATTCCCAGTCAGCACCAATCTGATCTAGGCCCTGTGAGGAAGGACAAGAGCAACAACAAGCTTTTAGCCTACTGAGAAAACCTAAAAGATTTAGGACACCTGCCCTTTACCTTCCTTCAAAAGGTGACAAAGCCTCTAGGTCTATTTGAAATAAGCTACAGTAAATTAGTGAGAAAGTGGCCTACAAATGTTTAGACAGACAAATCTTTTTGCTGCCTGAAGCACAGCAGCAAATGGTGTCTTCACACACCCCTGGCCCTTCCAAGTCAAGGTGCACAGTCCCCTATTTCAGCCAAGGCACACTTTCCAACATTTCACAGATGAAAACCAGAACATGTGTGGCCAAGCAACATCAGAGTGTGGTCAAAAGAACAAGCAGGATGAAGAGGAAGAACACACAAGCTAAGAGATGCTACAGCACTTTGCATTTGAGTCTACTGGGAAGGGCAAGATTCAGCCCTCTCCTCTGCTGTCCCGCCTGCTGGGTTAACTGAGTTCAAACTACTTCTGCACTTTGAACTTCAGTTTGTAAAAACTAAACTAAGCTGAGGACAAAGAGGGAAATAGGAAGAAAAGAGAGAAAGTGGGACATTTTAAAAGCAGTGGGAAAAAGTGGGATGACAGGGAATTAACTAGGACCATCCCTGCCAAATAAGAACAGTTGGAGGGTATATTTTGGGTACATAGGTCTAAAAATCACACATGTGGTCTACCTTGTCCCTGGCAATAATCATAACTAACAATTTGCTGCCCAATGATGTTGCCTGAAATGGCCACCTATACCTGCTTTATATAAGAGCCAAGCCTGGCAAATAAGTCAAGGCAAAGCCAACCAAAAGATAAGATGGAACTGCAATGCATGTGCATGCCTTTATGGCACAGTCTCAGTATCTGGTAGCAAGTCTATTATTATTATTATTATTATTATTATTATTATTATTATTGCCTATGAATCCTCTCAGTCAGGGTTGGGAATCACGTAGTTTGCAGGCTGCAGGCAATGTATACTGCTGGTCATAGACAGACAGACAGAAAGAAAGGTAGTGATTCTGCTTTAGAATGAGGTGCAACTACACACGCACTCACTACTCTCTTACATTTTGAAGCGGAAGACTGGAACACGTACGGCCAAGGAAGGTCAAAATATGGCCAAGATGGCAAAAAATATTAATGGGGAAGAACAGACAAGCAAGGAAAGACTGCAGCAGTTTGCTTTTGCCTAAGCCCAATGGGACAAGAGTCTGCCCCTCCTCCTCCTGCAGAGTTAACAGAGTGCAAACTTTGAACTCAAGGAAAGTAAGGCAGGGCAAAGAGAGAAAGGAAGAGGAGGAGAGAGAGAGAGACACAGGGGAACATTTTAAAAGCATCTGAAAAAAATGGGGTGACAGAGGATTAATCAGGACAATTGGGGCAGTAAATATCTTCCAAAATCTTTATAGTACATAGGGTTAACAAAGTTATGCAAGTACTCAATATTAATCAAATAAATTAAACAAAGCAAATGTTTCAAACAACCTTATGCTGATCGAATGAAATACTGGTGTCAAAAGGCACACTGTTGTGTTCTCTAGCATTCTTTGTAACAACAACAACAACAACAACACCCTGAGGTTTAGTTGCACAACTACAGTATTTATAGAGGCCCATACAGGCCTAAAATGCAAAAAGAAAAGCAAATCAAGGGGACAGGACAGGGAGAACACTTGAAGGAGGAATTACTCCTTAAAAATACATTTTACTACCACCAAAATAACAATTATTGTTTTGTGCCTTCTAGTTTTTACAACATGGCACCTCTGAGGTGAATGTGGTTATCCTCTTTTATCTTCACAACAACACTGCCAGGTTGGTTGTCCCAACTAGAGTTTCAGAGCTGAACCTTTGTTTCCCTACTTGCAAGATTCAATCTATAATTGTGTGTAGTGTGCCTTCAAGTAGCTTCTGATCCATGCTGACTCTAAAGTAAACCTATCATGGCGTTTTGTTGTCAAGTATTATTCAGATAGGGTTTGCCTTTGCCTTCTTCTGAGATTGAGAGACAGTGACTTCTCCAAAATCACCCAGTTTTCATGGCCAAATGGGGATTTGAACCCTGGTCTCCATTGTCAAATCCAATGCTCAAACCACTACACCGTGCTGGCTCAATTTACAACCACTTTCCAAAACAGCAATTGTTATCCAAACTACAGTGGACCCTTGTTATACGCTGGGGTTTGGTTCCAAGATCCCCTGTGTATAACAAAATCCGTGTATGCTCAAGTCCCATTAAGTATAATGACATAGCAAAATGGTGTCCCTTATAAAAATGGAACATCAAGGTAAATTTATACTTTTTTGGAAAATTTTCAAACCGTGTATGCTTGAATCCGTGTATAAAAAAAATCTGTGTAGAAGAAGGGCCGACTGTATCCTCAATCCTAATCTAAATCAATATAGCCTTAGTTGTGTATCTGAATACAAGACAAAAATAAGTGTCTGTGAGTTGTTATTGGTGCTGTTCTTGGTGCTTATTCTTAGCAACTCATTCCTTTTGTCTTTAAATTAACCACCATCACCACTAACCACTACTTTGATTTCTCTCTCTCTCTCTCTCTCTCTCTCTCTCCTTGAAAATGAAGCATGAAACTGACTTCATGGCTCAGAGCCACTTAGAAAGCAAAAGCCATGCCCTGGAAAGAAATTCTAAGTCATCAGATACTTTGGTTTCCTTTTCCTCTTTGTTCATAAGTTAATTTTAAATTATAAAGATTGTTCACTGAAACTCAGAAAAATACACATAGATAACAAAGCCTGGAGGAGATAGACACAAGTCTGTAGAGAAAACACATTCCCCAACCAGAATGATAAACATAAGAAGAACAAAATAATAACTAGATACTTACAAATAACTTATTAAGGCAGTATTTGGATTATTCAATTCTTTTCTCGAAGTATGTTGTGTCATCTTGGGTATTTCATTTCTTCAGTTAATAAAGCATGCCATAGAGGGCAAAATGGAGAACTTCAGCGCTGGCAAAAGGTTGAGGGTATTTTTGCAGTACATGCTTAAGAACAAAATATTAAAATAATGACTTCTAAGTAAAACTGAGTATTTACAGATCAGACACATGCTGACTGACCCGGCTAAGTATAGAACATCAGAGAAGCAGTCACATTTCTTTTCTGTATAATTATCTAGAGCTGATGAGGTGACCTATATAGAAATGGAGATATGAGGTCACTGTGCTATTATTCGCCATATATATATATATAGATAGATAGATAGATCACTAATTCTTCCTTCCATTCCTCAAGAGGAACAACATGTATTCCTTTAAATCTTTGCCACCATGGTGTGGGAGATGAGGAGCATATTACAACTTACTTCCTTTTTTCATCTCTTGTCATCAGTGGTAAAATTATGTATTGCTATAGAATCCATGTAAAAACAAAGGCCCCAAACCAGTGGCCAGTTTTAGCCTGACCCACTGAAATGAATAGCACGAAAAAGTTAACATTGATATCAATGCTTTTGTTCCAGGAAAATATAGTTCAATGTCTGTATTTTGAAAGCATATTGTTGTATAAACTACTGCTTAAACCTAAGCCTTGCTTGTTTAAAATTAAACTCTATGTACTCCTGACTAGGGTTTATAAACAAAGGGCAACTCTATGTCGATTTACCCAGAAGGAAGCCGTACTGCTTTCAGTCAGTCTTACTCCCAGGTAAGTGTACATAGACTTACAGCCTTAGCTCTTATATCTACTGTACAGCTTCATATAAAACCAAAATATTCACCTTTGAATTAGAATATATACCCACAAATAAGCCACATTTTATTCAGTGGGAATTCCTCCTAGGTAAGTGTGCTTAGGACTGCAACCTATAAGATGTATTTTTCAGAAATTCAAATAATTTTTTCTCCGCAAAACATCATCTTCCTCTTCATGGGAGGCTGGCCAGGAAAACTGCTTGCTGCATGCCCATTTTCTATACAGAAGGCAACTATATATTGTAGCACCTGGTACATCTGGACATTGAGGAACCAATGTGCTGAAAGAGTGTAACCCACTTCTCTGTTTCTATTTGGCAATATCCAATATTCAGTATTAAAGTCTGGCAATATTCACAAAGCCACACAAACAGGCTGGGTTTTTAATAAATCTGTGCTGCTTCCTGGCTAAGACTGAAGCCCAGGTTACCAAATTGGGAAGCAGACAAGAGAGTCCAGAGAAGAAAGAGAAAAAGTGGTTATGTGATGGAAAGGCACTAAGTGCGGATCTTCAGCAGCACCTTCCCTTAGGTCTTTTTATTCTCAGATGGAAAGTTTTGCTCACCCTCATCCAACATGTAGGGTTGTCAAAGTGAAAACTAAAGAGATCTCCTGTACTTTTAATGGTTGTGTAGAAAAGGGAATTTCAGAAAGTGTTGCTTGTGACCTGGTTGAATGACAACTGACACATGCTGAAATCCCCCTTTCTACACAGCCATTAACAGTACACGAGCCCTCTCTGGCAACCCTAAAAGCAGCTGCAGTTGCACTGCAAAATTAATGCAGTTTGACACCACTTTAATTAACAGCTCCATGCAATGGAAATCTGTGATTGGTAGTCTTGTGCAATATTTAGCTTTCTCTGCCTGAGAGCTTTGGTGCCACAACAGACTATTAATTCCAGGATTCCACAGGATGGAACCATAATACATGAGGCAGTGTTAAACTGCATTAATGCTGCAGTGTGGCAGCAGCCAGCAAGATTGCATCTGCTCAAGTATGCTTCACTCAAGGGGTCAGCAATCTTTAACCCACGGTTTTCTAATGACAAAGGATAATGTGTGGTGAATTCTACATTCATAGTTACAGAGGACGTTAGAGGTCCAAAAGAGGCTGCAGAAATAATCCAGTTTTAGAACACTAACTGTCCTGGCTCACTTGTAGGGAATTCTGGGAACTGTAGTTTTGTGAGACATTTAGCCTCTCTGTCAGAGAGCTTTGGCACCACAATAAACTGAGATTCCCAGGATTCTCTAGCACTGAGCCAGGGCAGTTGAAGCGGTCTCAAACTGGATTATTTCTGCAGTGTGTTTTGGACCAGAGACATTCTAAACTGTACTGTATTGATGTTAATGCAGAAGCAGCAGTCTGCACATATAAGGGGTCATGTTGTCGTTTTTTCCCCTCTAGTTTCAGCCTTGCTAAAATTAGACAATTGATTTATGCCTTTCCAGGCCGAGCTCTTGATGTGTTAATGCATCTCTACATGTTATGTTCTCATCCCCTCAGATTTCACAAGCAAAGCACAGTTCAGCTAGTAAAATGGTTTAATGGAAGACCTCCAAGTGGCCTCTTCTTAGTGCTATGCTCAGTGATGAATGTTCATTGAGGAGCACACATGGATCCATAGAATTGGAATGTATGGAATGAAAGGACCATTTAACTCAATCCTCTTCTATGAGGAAGTATCACCAGCCTGTCATGCACATGCACTGTAACTTTCCAGAAAGATAACTATAAGTAATCCATATCCCAAGTTGATACAAGTTGCCTACACAGCATATGATTCTTACAGGAATTATGTAGCCATGTCTGCATGTTCAAAGCCCCTCCATACATTTTTTTTTCATTAATTCTCACAGTTCTATGATGTTATGTCAGTGTTATTTTTTTCCTACATTTCCAAGGGGAAGCTAAAGGTGAATAGCAGTAGCTTCCCTAAGGCATCCTACTGAGTTTATGGTAGATAAACCCAAGATCAGTCTCTTAGCCACTCCACTGCACCAGATTTCATGCACTTATTGCTGTTGTTGGAACCAATGAAATGACATGTTGTTCAAGCCAATGGGATCACATGTTGTGCTAGCCAGATCTTTAGCATTTAGCCAAAACCTCAACACAAAGCAAAAGTTCCATTTATTGGACAGAATTGGAATGCAATTTGCTATGGCCACCTGGACATGTAGAATACAAACTGTATTTACATTTTTAAAAATGCAAAAGAGTTAAAACAGTGCTGGTCTTTCCAGTAAAATACTGAGAACAAACTACACTAGTGGAATTCTGAAGCAGGATTCAGAAAGCATTATCAGCAATGTGGCTCCAAATTCAGACCATGGGAACAATTGGCATGGCACAGTGAGGCAAGGATTTTATGTTGGAATGCAAGTTGTGCATCTCTCCTGAACATATTGTAGAATTAATGCAAGTGGAAGAATTTGTGACTCATTTTTCTGTCTTCCAAAACTCATCCAAGTGCTTTAGGGAGGTGCCTGCCTTCATGGGCAATTGCCACTGAAACATTAAAATATGTCTCAATTTATAGGTTCTGTATTAAACGCCTCCCAAGCACAGATGTTTTCACGACAGGAAAATGTATTTATTTAAACTTCTTATAGTGATAACAAACAGGGCTGGAGTATACACTGCTTGTGAATGGTGATCACTTTGCTGGTAGCTTCATCCACAAAAATCTACACCATCATTGGACTGTGGAACCTCTCCTGCCAGCCCAGATATTGGGATCATTTCCAGAAGTGGAAGAACATCAGATGGCAATGACTTTATGCTGTGCAAATGCATTATCATCAATGCAATCATATTACACCACCCCTGCTTTAATCTATTATTGGCTTTAAAAACAAAAACCAATTTAGCACTGATTGTATTCTGGATGTATGCCACATTGTTCAGTGTATTGTGTATTATTGTTTTCATTTTTTAACTATATGATTTTATTAGACGAAAAGACTGTGTAATCCATTCTGAAAAGTTTTGTGAAGGGCAGGATATAATTTAAACCAATTTACTAACTCTTTCCCTTTTCCCAGACTTGGGGCCACAAGATACAATAGGCAAGTTTAGCTCCCCCCTTCAGTGCATCCTGAAATACAGCAGTGTAGTGGTATTTTCTCCTGTTCATTCCTTTATTTTAATTGGTTTTTAAAAAACATTTCTGTGCTGTGCTCTAAGAGAGAAATAAAATGAAAACAACACAACAAAAAATTGCTATAAATGAGTAATTGTCCATGATCATTCTCTTTAGAAGTCCAAGAGCAAAGCCTAGCACTGGGGGGGGGGGGATGGCCTTCATCTAGAGAAGCCCATGGGCAGCTGCAGTGGGTCTCATGTGTACAATGCAATGCATTTGCTCCTCCAAGAGGAACCTGTCAACATGCAGGCTTTCTCTCAATCACAGTTTTCTGCTGTTTAAATAAATTTAAAATTATGCTGTTGTGATGGTCAGCACCAGTTCTGAAGATGGACTATATACCTTCTCTGGGGATCAGTAATGAACTTTCATAGATGTTTCCCTTTCCAGCTGCCTGCCTCAAAATATACTTTTTTTCTGTTAAACACATACACACAAACAACGCCCATCAACTTAAAGCCTTTTATGTCTGACAGCTTCATGTCAGTTCTCCATGCAGACTTCCAAACCCTGCTTAGTGGAAGCAGTTTGACCTTTGAGCTCCTTTCCTATTACTGATTGCTTATTTTGTAAAATGACTACACAGAAGCTAAAATGCAGTGGAGGCCAAGATTAATGACTGCCACAGGATCATATAGAGGGAGGGAAGAATTCCAAGAATCTGAGTATTCCATTAATAACAGAGAAAAGTAGCAATAAGCTGTTTACTTTGCTGACAGCATCTGCGTGCAGGTGTTGAGTGTTCCATGGCTGGGATAAAAGATGGTTTCAAGAGCCAAAAGAGCTAATTCAAACCTCTGAATTGTAATCCTATGTTATTGATATCACACCCTGACCTCACAGGTTACAATGGCTTAGTTCGTAAGATAAGCTAACTGAAGGAAGTTCTCAAAAGAAACATTTCCCATCCCTTCTCCTCTTTGCAGTCTCTTATGCCTCCTGATAAGCCCCTCTGGACAGGTGGAGGCAAAGGTAGTTCCTGAACAACATGGGTGGGACATTGGAGGGGGGGGCTGGTATGGGGAAGAGAAGATAGGAAGCTTTCTTTGCATTAATCCCTTTAACCTATCCTAGGATTCAAATCTGGTAGTGGGTGATTCACCTTTCATGGAGGCTCCCACCCATCTCCAGCACATTCCATCTCATATTGTTCATCAATTGTTCAGGAGATGCAAGTGGCTCATTGGAAAAGAGGGACAGGCAACTTACTTACAGTGAACTGCCTGAACATACATTGTTCAGGAGCCAAACAGAGCTCTGAAAAGATACTTTTGGGGACACTCTCTCTTTCTATGTATTTTTCCCTTTGTTAGGTGTGTATTTTTATTTGAATGATATATTCTAAGCACCTGTGGTTGATGCTTAATGAACCATGATTAATGACATCAACTGGGTTCATCCCTATTAATATCATCAGGGTCTGGCCCTAGATCTCAGATTTTGATCCTGAAATTTCAGGGTCTGGAATGGTACTAACTTAATAGTCCTAGCCAGCTGATGAATACACAGGGCCAGATCATCTTAGATGCTGTATGCATACTGTGAAAAAATCCCTGAACTGGGTGGCTCATTTGCCTCTTCTCTGTTTACATTTTGATATTTAGTGCAAACAGTGTTAATTTACAGTATTAGTCTGCAGGGATATAGTGTATTCTTTAAGCTAACAGACCAAATGAGATGTAATTTTCCTATGCTGAATAGTCAGCAGTTTCTTGGCAACATTTGTTCAGAGGAGGTTTGCCTTTGCCTTCCTCTGAGGATGAGAGAATGTGACTTGTCCAAGATCACCCAGTTGGCTTATATGGTCAAGCCACTACACCACACACTTCAGAAACCTTTCAGCTGTTATGCTGTGAGACTGAAAAAAATAAATTTTGGGAATCACATTCAGTTCTTAATTACCCTAAACATGAATCTCCTGCTCCTATGAGAGCATAAGTCCAGTCTATGATCTTGTAACTACTGAACATAATGTCAGCCTTCATATTTAAAACCAGTAAATATTAGGATGAGAATCTTCATACACTGTTTCTGCAAAAATTCAGTTTACTTGTTCTATTACTTATACATGACTTTTTATCAAGGCTCTATGATCTCGTGCCTCAGTCTGGTTTCCTACTTATTCAAAAGTGGTTTGCAGCCCCTCACTAATTCATCTATCTTTTACATTTCCCACTTCTGCTATCAGTTCACATGTACACACATGCACACATGCACACATACACACACAGCTACATTTGTGTTTTAATGAATGACAAACAACACTATACCATAAAATTAAGCACTTTTGAAATATCAGGGAGAGTTGTGCACATGCCTAAGTCTGAAAGCATAGGCTTTTTTTTACCTGTGCCCTTACAGAGTTTATTGGACTTACAACTCCCAGCATCCCTCACCATTGCCAATGCTGCCTGAGGCTCATGAGAAATACAGTCCAACAACATCTTGGTACGGGGCACAAGCTGCCAATCCCTGTAGTACAGAGTAAGTTGCACTGAATTTAGTGGGCATTACTTTTAAATATGCTTTGTATCACGCTGCATGTGTGTATGCGCCTTCAAGTTACCTGTCAACTGATGTCAACTCCATGAATTTTATAGGGTTTTCTTAGGCAATGAATAGTCAGAGGTGGTTTTGCCAGTTCCTTCCTCTGAAACATGGCCCACAGTATCGGTCTTCATTGGTGGTCTCTCATCCAAGTACTAACCAGGACTGATACTGCTTAGCTTCCAAGATCAGACAGGATCTGCTGCCTTTAGGGTATTTAGATATGCTTTCTATTTTTTTAAAAAAAAAACAATAGCAATAGAGGAGGAATTGTGCATGCAGTCCTTTAATCTCCTTATTACCATGTAAATTTTATGGAGATCGCATTCTTGTGCTGGACTATCTTTACTGCTGTCCTTTTGCCAATGAATTGCAGCAACATCTGTTGGAGATGTAACCGCACAATTTGTTGAGATGGTGTGGGATATCTTGGTTTGGATGTGATAGAATTTCTTGTCCTTTCCAGCCCTGTGATTCTTGAGAGTTTTACCCAAATTTATCTAAGTTTGAACTTGGAAGATTTTGCCCTTCATTTTTAAGCTGGAGCTCCTGATTTCTCAGAGCATGTTACAGATCTGTCCTTTATTTAAGTGCCAAATAGAAAGCTGATCTCTTGAAAACGTAGGCCAGCATGTATGAGAGGGATGACTCATATTTTCCAGGCATCAGGCCCAATTCTATGAGATACTAGTGGACATTCCCACCTTTTATTAATTTCAAAGGATATTGTACATTTTCAATATACTATTAGAAGAACTTTCCTGGAGAATGAGTTTACCTTCTTCCTTCACAGCAAAAGGAGTGTTTGCTAGACCAAGTCACTATAATGACATTCAGAACAGGACTGGCTGATTGCCTTTTCTGAAAGCATGGTCCCTCTACCATGTGTTTATATGAATATGGTGGTGGTGCTGGTGGTTGCTGTTGTTGTATGCCTACAAGTTGTTTCTGATTCATGGAGACCCTAAGGCAAACCTTTCATGGGGTTTCCTTGGCAAGATTTATTCAGAGGGGGGTTTGCTTTTGTCTTCCTTTGAGGCTGAGAGAGTGTGACTTGCCCAGTGTCACCTAGTGGATTTCCATGGCTGAGCAGAGATTCAAATTCTGGTCACCAGAGTCATAGTTCAGCACTCAAACCACTACACTGTGCTGGCTGTGAATGCTCACCTTTTGCCTTTGGACATAATGGAATTTCTTCATTCTGACTGGATCATGTGCTCCTTTAGTAAAATCAGGAAAGGAAAATAAATCATGAAACTTCTATTGACAATTGACTCCATTTGGTTTGAGTTACAGGGCTCATTCCAGCAGGGCACACACCAAGTAGAGATATATTGCCCACTGAAGTTTGTGTTATTCACAAATCCTCCCATACATCATGTCAGTTCCATGGTCTACCTCTCAAGTTTCCAGTTGCACACACAACCTCCACTCTGCATCGTCCTACATCTGTGAGAATTACAGTCAGCAGAACATGTTGATCATTCTGGCAGGGCAGGAGATTATACATCTTTAGCCAGGCAGAAAAAAGAATACAGCATTGCATTCTAAATTCACAGGGCCTGGGCTTTCTATATGCATTTTTAAAACCCCATGCAGCTAGGATGTTAAGGTCTGTTTGAAAAAGAAAAGGGTGGGGAAATACTAAAGTACTTTGGTTGTCTGATGGTGTCACCAGAGATGAGTGAGGTTTCCAAACTTCAAGACTGGTAGGGTTCTTCTTTTGCATCAAGCTTAAATGGTTGCGAGAGGAAGCATGACATGGCCTTGGCTGGAAAAGCCATGTCAATTCAATTTGCAAGTTTCTCATAGTTATCAGCTGGCTGACAAGTATATTGCTCTTCATTTTCTACATTGGTCTCATTTTGAACTCACAATAAATTCTGAGGAAATGATATAGTCCCCAAGGAAATAATTTATAGCCAGTAAGTAGAGGAAAGCAAGGTTTAACTGTGGAGAGATCTTCCTCCTAAGATCTGAAAAGCTGGCCCATGCTGCCCACAGACGTTCCCAGGGCAGAAAATTCCCCTGGACCCCATAGTTTTCCATCTCTGGTTTAAGAGGAGCAGTACTCGCAAACCCTTTGAACACAAGATACTAGAGATGTCTAATTTCTGCCTGAACATGCATCCACAATAGGTTGCTTATTTGCCATTGTTCAATTATTTGATTATAACTACCTCATTTTGCTGTCATGACCCCCCCCCCAATGATTATTGAACAGTTATTCATGTTACCAACTGAGACAGGCCCCTTTACCCAGGCAGCCCCCAAAACTCCAACCCCTAGGAATAGGATGAGGCTACAGTACTTAAAGTGGTGTCAGCTGGCATTATTTCTACAGTATAGATGCACCCTGAGTCAGGAAGTGGAACAAAGGGTGGATGCCTCACATTGTTAGCCATTGCACAGACAATTTCATGGAACAGATGTAGCCATTTCATAGTTCATCAGACCTTGGGTCCATGATCCAACTCACACTGCCTACTGTGATTCTCCAGCGTGCCATCACCTGATCTCATAACGAGATGCTGAGACTGAAACATGTGGTACCACTGAACAAAGGCCCCAAATTTAACCCCTAGAGCCAACCCCAGCCCCAAAAATTGTGCAACAACAACTGCAACAAGGATGTGATACAAAAAGAATATGAAATCAAGGCAAGCATCCCATCATTAAATCACCATTAAATCCTGTTAATAGCGAGCTTCACCCATTCTTGTGCCATCTGTAAACAATAATGGAGGCATCATTTGGTATTAAGAGACGTGTGCAGGGGTGTGATAATCTTTCCCCAATTGTGCTATTAACAGGATTTAATAGCAATCTAATGACAGAAGGAGGATGCTTGCCTCCCATGTGATAAAGTTCAATGTTCACAGCATTTTAATACAAGCTCATTGTACCTTGACAAGAAGAAGATATTTTGTGTGTTCCAACAGCTGGACATCCTGAATTTTTTGAAGGAAATACAGAAAAGTGGCTGTTTCTGATACCTCAGTTAAAGAAAATGAAACCCTTTCCTAAATGGAGATGTGTTTACTTAAGGCACTTGGCACTTTAAGAAAAGAAAGCCTTTGTAAAGTCTCACATTGACAACAGAAAAAAATGTTAGGCTCCCCAACTTTACCATAGGCAGGCCAATACTTCTATATATTCACAGGACGCTGTGCTGGTAGCTTACAGCACCAGGAAAGTATGCCTGAATGAAAGCTTATACAGCGTCAAGAATGCTTAACCATGCCCCTGCTGTCAGTCCTTCACATTTCATAAGCATGATATTGCCATAGTAGCAGGGCAGCCAGGCCAGGGGGAGAGACCTCACTGATGCTTCACTGCTGTTTCATTCTATGCAATGGTATAACAAAAGCATTTTAACAAATATAACACTTTAACTGTGAAAGCACTAAAATATAAATGGCAATGGTGAGAAAGAGATGGGGATTACTCTCTTAAAGAATGGCATGTCTGTTATTTCTATAACACCTGACTATCATAGCTGTGTAGACATAACTAAGATCTGTTAGGTCAACTGCCTCATAACACGCAGGGCTAAATCCAACTGCTCATCTCAACTAGAGTAAATCCTCTGCATCAATGAGATTTTGGTAAGTCAACCTAGACAACGAGAAAATCAAAACAGTTAAATAGTTCTCATACTTTGGATCAAACACTGAGTAGAAAGGAGACTGCAATCAAGTAATAAAGAGACTAGGAATGGAAAGAACAGTGATGAAAGAACTAGACAAGGTCCTAAAGAGCAAAGATATACTGCAGAGCACTAAAGTTAAAATCATCCAGTCCATTGTATTCCCCATCACCATGTATGGATGTGAGAGCTGGACAGTGAAGAAAGCAGATAAAAAGTTAATCAACTCATTTGAGAGACGGTGCTGGAGGGGAGTGCTGAGGATACAGTGGACAGCCAAAGAGACAAACAAATGGGTCCTGGAACAGATCAAGTGTGAACTCTTCTTGGAAGCCAAGATGATTAAACTGAGGCTGTCATACTTTGGCCGCACCATGAGAAGACATGACTCATTGGAAAAGGCAATGATGCTAAGGTAGAAGGCAGCAGAAATAGAGGAAGACTGCATGCCAGATGAATAGACCCAATCAGAAAGGTCATGAGTCTGAATCTATAAGACGTAAGCAGAGCAGTGGAGGATAGGGGGGCTTGGAGATGTTTTATCCACAGGGTTTCCATGAGCAGAGGTTGAGTCAATGGCAGCTAACAACAACAAAGTCAACACTCATGCAAGTTCCATTGATTCAATGGATCTACTTAATTTGGACTAATTGTTTAATTTATCCCATAGCTTCATTCAGTCATAATTAATTCTAAAATATAAATAAAAGGAAGTCCAAAGGTTTTGGCCTTTGTTATAGAAACCAATGATTAATCACAAAAAGCTGCTTATATAGGCAAAAGAGATGCTTTCATTAACATTATAAGGAGGGTCTGTGTGTGATCAATCTATTTTGAGGCAAGAGATGGGCTTTGTAATTTTAACATTATAACAATTGCCTGCTTAAATGTAGCAAGAGTGACACTCTGTGGTCAGACTCATGCATGACTTAGCTTTTGCTCCATTTGAGTCTCCTATTTCCATTGAGGATAGTAAATCAATGGATTTTTCTTAAAACTAACTTGCCATGTCACCTAATCCAAATGGGCACCTGCACCAGGAACCTTTCCTACACAAGACATAGTGAAATGGGTAATGGAGATGAGAAGAAATAGGCTTGAAATGTGGAAACACACACTATGACTGATTTCCCCAATGTACTGACTGTTATCCAAACCAAAAACAGATACAGTTCTTGGCAGAAGAAACAACAAAATTCCATAGCATCTGTAGGCAGAGCTTGGAAAGGTTATTTCTTTGGTCTTCTAGTTGGGGGGTTCTGGAAGCTGTAGTACAAAAATAATTTCCCAAGCTCCGTCTTTTAGAGTCTTAGACCAACACATTTAATTTAGGCTGCTGCTACAGTGTAGATTTATTGCAGTTTGACACTGCAATAACTTTCATGGCTCCATCCTAAGGAATCCTAGGATTTGTAGTTTGTTGTTGCATGAGAGCTCTCTCATACAGAAGGCTAAATATCCCACTAAACAACAAATGACAGAATTTTATAATATTGAGCCATGGCAGTTAAAGCAGTATCAAATTGCATGTTGTGGATTAAATCCTATCCATAGGCGGAAGAGGAATCTGTCATTTTGGGATGGGAGAGATGTTTTTCATTGTTGAAAGTTCCCTTTCCCAAACACAGAAATGATAGCCAAAATCTTATATAACACTTGTGTAGTATAAATCTACACCCACAAAGTGGTGGTTTTCCTAGACTACCCTGTTGCTACGCTGCTATGACTATGTTTGCTGTTTCTGAAGTCCCAGGGAGTCAAGGGGTGATCTGAAAGGCCTGGTGAATAGCTATGCACAATGCAAAAACAGGCAGTTGCATATGAAGCATTTACACTTGCAAACTTCTGTTTACACCACTGTGAACTGAATATGGCCATTACACCATAGCCAAAAAAGTACAACTGCATGTGCAAAGAAAATTGCCTATGTGTAAAATACTAACCGGATGCCCACCTGTTATCTCCTTTTGGTCTTTGAACAGTACCACACCTACTCATGTTAACAAAATAGTTTGAGAGCCAAAGGTGGCGAACAAACATTCAGCCAGATTTGCAAATGTAGAGACATTATTATAGAATTTTTGCTCAGAACTTTGCCCTTTTCTTGCCTTGTCCTCTACTCAACCAATGTTCCCCAGCCCTGTCTGACACCGCTTCCCCCATTCCTCCTGAAATGCTTCCACAGGCTCTTCTGTGTCTGCAGGCTGTTCATCTTTTCTTCACAGCAATCCCTTCATGACACATTAAGGCAAAGAAAAAATCTGTAGAATTCATACTCAGGGGTCACCGAGTAACTTAACACCCTTCCTTCCACGGGTCACAAAAATAGACAGACAGATTTTTTCCATGATATGACACATATTAATCTTTGAGGATGATGTACAGCCGGTAATCTGCAATGCAACCCTACATCATAAGATGCAACATAAATTTAGCCTCTTGAAATGCTCTTTGGCTTATTATGGCATCTCATTGGGCAGCGCTCAGCAGAGATCTTAACCATGTTGCATGCCCTGCTGCCCTGTAATAAACCACTCATCTCACAAAAATTGAGACCAGCAAGTTGGTTAAGCACTTTGGACTTGGAAAATACTGGAAATATATCTCCATAACAGAAGCACCACTTGTCTCATGATTCTGGGCATCTGTTAAGACCCACTATAAAGCCTGAAATCTGAGCCAATGTTTCATTTACATCGGTTTTAATTCTGTGAAATTGTTAGGAGAAACCATGCCATGCCCTTAAAATCAGTCCTCAGTATTTTCAGGGTTCAACTCAGAAAATGTTTTGAAAGCATTTAATCCATAAAAATATTTTTGTTTTTTCTCCTCCCTTCACATTCCTTTATTCTTGTGTATCATGTTGTAAATACAGATGGTAAGGCAGAGATGATCATGCTATTTATTAAGCTGCTCTGGGCCCTATTTTGGCTAATGGGAAGGATATAGATTTTTTTTAATTAATTAGATATGAAAATAACACTAAACTAAAAGTGTAAAGTAGAGAGCTTTTCATGGGGTTTTCTTGGCAAGTTTATTCAAAGGGGATTTGCCATTGCCATCCTCTGAAACTGAGAGAGTGTGACTTGCCCAAGGTCACCCAGTACAGCAGCAGCAAATACCATAAAACCTTTTCAATTAAAACCCAGAAAGAACTAGTATATTTTTTAGAGTCCTCTTCAAAACAGGCACAGAGGGAGTCAGCCATATACCCCTTGGGAGATAATTCCATTGGCCAGCATGGAGAAGTTCCTGGAAACAATTCTAATCAGAGTGGTAAGTAAAGAAGCAGAGCCTCTGAAGATGATCTGAAAGTATGGGCAGCTTCATCTGCAGTGAGACAGTCCTTCTAATAACCTGGATGCAAAATATTTAGAGTTCTGAAAATCCATACCAACACTTTGAATTAAGCCTAGAAATGTACTGGCATTCAGTAATGGGACAGAATCGGTGTAATATGAGCTGATTGTCTAGCCCCTATACAAACAGCTGCATTCAGTGTTAGCTGATGCTTTTGAGTTGTCTTCAAATTCAACTCCCACCTCACAGAGTATTTTACAGTAGTCCAATCTGGCTCTATCTAGTACAGGGGTCAATGACCTACAGCCCGCAGGCCGCATGCAGCCCGCCGAGGCCTAGGATCCGGCCCCAGCCCGGCCCTGCCGCAAATTGTCTCATGTCTCATGTCCAGAACTCTGCATCCAACAGCAGCCAACATGCTTTACAACCAGCACCATCCTTCTGAGGCAGAATTTAGCTGGTGAATGCTAGTTTTTAAATTTCCTCCAAGAATACTGATGGAGGCATACCTCCATCAGTATTCTTGGAGGAAATTTCTAGAAGACAATGCAACTATAAATAATTAATCAAAATGTAAATGTCTCCCTTTCCAGCAACTCTGCAAACCCATAAGACCCCACAGTGAGTAATGGCTGGCACAAGTTCAACAGGAGTCAGCAGGTACTTTGGTTCAAATTATCTATTAGGGTTTGGTTCAAATTATCCATTAGCGTTAAGAAGGCCAGGACCAGAGGGGGCTTCCAGTCTAAATTCCCAAGAGCTTCAGCAAAGGTTTGAGCTTCTCACTAGTGAAGCAGTCTTCTGAGTGTCTAATCCCTATGAGCAGCCACAAGCTTTGGAAGAATCTAAAGGAGAGCATTCCAGCTAGGAACCTAGCTCTTTTTTTTCCCTGCCAAGAGCTTATGAGGAATTTACAGGTGATGGACAATTAGGGACAGGAAGGAATCTTGAATTCTTTTCCTTCATTTGTGTAATATGATGAACCTAGAGCCTCAAATGATCAGCCAAGTGCCAAATGTTCTGTCTTTGAATGAACCTCAGCCTATTCTTTTTCAGGCTGGATATCAGACTGAAACAAAGTTCTAATGACCCATTTCTCACAGATGCCTCATCCACTTTAAAATAATTATCTGGGGCATCCAGAGACTGAAACACTCACCCACCCATACTTTTTGGGTTATGGAGTTTTGTGAATGTCAATATTCATATCAGAAAAAGGATTTAGCAGGCCATATCAGGGAAGCTGTCAACACAAAGTTAATATGTAGTCCTGTTTCATGCATGTAAAGAAACATGATTACTTTTGTTCCTCAAATATCAAAGGACATGAAACTTGGGCAAAGATCACGGGTAACATACATTTTGTAGCCACAAGAGGGCTCATTTCAGCTCTTATTCTCTGAATGTGAGCATCAAAGGAATGCTTGTTGTGTTTTTAACTGCCATCAACAGATATGCTGACCCTATAAATCAGAAACCTCCAATTCATCATCAGCCCTGCCCAGATCTTGCAAACTCAGGGCCATGGCTTCCTTGGCTGAGTCTATCTGTCCGAAATTCAGTCTTCCTCCTTTCTTACTGCCTTCTACCTTACCAAGCATTATTGTCTTTTCTAGTGAGCAGTGTGTTCTCATGAGATGTTCAACATACAACACCCAGTATAGTAATCTCAGCTTCTTGGAAGAGTTCAGGCTTGATTTGCTACAGAACAATTTGTCTTATTTGTCTTTTTACCAATCCACAGTATCCGCAGAACTCTTTTCCAGTATTACATTTCAAATGAAGTTGAATTTCTTCCTATCAGCTTTCCGAACTTTCCAGCTTTCATGGCCATACATAGAAATGAGAAATATGATGGCATGGACTAGCTTAACTTTAGTATTCAATAATATATATTATTGAACCAAGGTATGGAAAATCTTGAACTATTTCAATGTCTTCATCATCTACGCTGAAGTTATGCAATTATCTGTGATCTTCCATGTTCCTTGCTCTAATTTTGTGACTCTTTCCTCTGAGTCTAATCCTGCTTTACGTATGAAACATTCAGCATACAAATTAAATAGGGTGATAAAATGCAGTCTTGCCTGACTCCCTTGCCAATTGGAAACCATTCCTGAGTTCAAGTTAGGTATCAGGACAATCAAATGTTGCAACACACAACACAATCCCCAGAATCCCCAGCTCCAGCTAGCATGGACAGTGCCCATGCCAGTTCGGGAGTCCTGTGAGTGGTAGTAAAAAAAAAGGGGGGGGGAATTGAAGTTATGCTCTGACCAGCTGAGCTAACCAGCCATGTCAATTTTACCCTCCATGAGAGTTTAGACTTCTATGATCCATGAAAGTCCAAAACAAAAATCTGTAGTAATGAAATGTGCAGGGAGTTCATCCTTTAGCCATGATCTAACTTGCCACATGGGTCTCAATAATTCAGATTTGAGGACACTGCCTAAATGTTTCAAGTATCTCCAACAAATAGGGTTGCCATAACCCGGCGGCCTCCGTGCCATTCACGGTTTTGGGGGACCCCTCCCGGTCCCGGTCCGGTTTGGGCCCCCACCCGTGCCTTGTTCCCGGTTTGGGGGCCCGCTCCGGCCATTGCCGCTGCCGCTGCCGCTAATGCGGCTGCTGCGGTGCCAACCCACCTCCTCCTCCGGCTCTGCCTTCCTCCTCTTCCTCGGCGGGCGGCAGAAGTGCCGCCGCCACCGCGCCCCCACTGGGAGGGCTTGCGCGCCGTCCAGGCCTCAGCAGGGGCCAGTGGCAGCGTGCGCCTGCCCCATTCCCTCTGCGCGCGCGAGCGGCGCCTACCCCACTTTCCTCCCCCCCGCGCGTGCCTGTCTCACTTTCCTCCCCCCGCACGCGCCTGTTCTGGTTCCCTCTGTGCGCGCGCGCGCGCCTTCCCTACTTGCCTCTGTGCACGCACGCGCCAGCCATCAAAAGGAGGAGGGGGGGAGAGGAGGAGGAGGAGGAAGGAGCCGGACGAAGGGTGCCTGAAGGCCAGGGCAGAATTGGGCCAGAGAAGGAGGAGGAGGAGGAGGAGGAGGAGAGCTGAGTCAGTGGCCATTAGGTCTGCCTTGGTATTTTGGGGTTTTAAAATGATATTTAAAAATATAAAATACTTATTTTATTTTTAGTATTGCTTTTTTTATTTTTTATTTTATTATTTTTTATTATTGCTTGTTTTTATTTTATTAATTTTTATTATTGCTTGTTTTTATTTTATTTCATTAATTTTTATTATTGCTTGTTTTTATTTTATATCATTAATTTTTATTGCTTGTTTTTATTTTATTTCATTAATTTTTATTATTGCTTGTTTTTATTTTATAACATTAATTTTATTATTGCTTGTTTTTGTTTTATTTCATTAATTTTTATTATTGCTTGTTTTTATTTTATATCATTAATTTTATTATTGCTTGTTTTTATTTTATTTTATTAATTTTTATTATTGCATGTTTTTATTTTATTTTATTAATTTTTATTATTGCTTGTTTTTATTTTATTTCATTAATTTTATTATTGTTTGTTTTTATTTATTCATTAATTTTTATTATTGCTTGTTTTTATTTTATATCATTAATTTTATTATTGCTTATTTTTATTTTATTTCATTAATTTTTATTATTGTTTATTTTTATTTTATATCATTAATTTTATTATTGCTTGTTTTTATTTTATTTCATTAATTTTTATTATTGCTTGTTTTTATTTTATATCATTAATTTTATTATTGCTTGTTTTTGTTTTATTTTATTAATTTTTATTATTGCTTGGTTTTGTTTTATTTTATTAATTTTTATTATTGCTTGGTTTTTATTTTATTACATTTTTTATTATCAAATATATACACCCCTGCCTTGTTTTTTATTTATTTTTTCATTATTTTTTATTATTAAATATATGCAAGTGCATTTTCTGTGTATTTATGGCGCTTTGAATGCTAACAAGTCTGCCTTTCTTGCACAATTATAGTGATC